>NC_089837.1:503849906-504064906 GCF_035609145.1 Eleutherodactylus coqui | reverse complement strand
CTTACTTCATCGTAGAAACTGATCAGATTTGTCTGACATGAGCGACCCTTCATGAATCCATGCTGGTGAGGAGTTATTCCCTTAATCTCCTTGAGGTACTCATCGATGGCGTCTCTCAGAATCCCCTCGAAAATTTTTCCCGTTACTGAAGTGAGACTTACTGGCCTGTAGTTACCAGGCTCACTTTTGCTCCCTTTTTTGTAAATTGGAACCACGTTGGCAATGCGCCAGTCCAATGGTACTACTCCGGTCTTGATAGTGTCTAGAAATATTAGGTATAGCGGACTAGCTATCTCGTCACTTAGTTCCTTTAGTATCCTTGGGTGTAATCCATCTGGGCCCGGTGATTTATCAATTTTAGTTTTCTTTAGACGCTTCCGCACCTCCTCCTGCGTTAGGTATGAGATATTTTGTGAGGGGTTCGTTTTATTCCCCTGCATCTCGTGTGGCATTTCCTTTTCTTTGGTGAACACACTTGAGAAGAAGCTGTTTAGTAGATTTGCTTTCCCTTCGTCATCATCAATGATTTCTCCTGCATTGTTTTTTAAAGGGCCAGCGCTCTCCCTGCAAATCCTTTTGCTGTTTATGTAGTTGAAAAATAGCTTCGGGTTGTTTCTGCTCTCTTTTGCGATCCGTCTTTCTGCTTCCTCCTTGGCAGTTTTGATCGTATCTTTGCATATTTTGTTTTTTTCCCTGTATGATTTTAGTGCTTCTTCGCTGCCTTGTTGCTTTAGTAGTTTGAACGCTTTCTTCTTTTCGTTTATTGCCCCTCGTACCATCTTGTCGAGCCACATTGGTTTCCTTTTAGCTGAGTTTCTTTTATTTTTAAAGGGAATGAACTGCTCACATGAGGTGATTAGGATCCTTTTGAACTTTTCCCATTTTTCCTCCGTACTGATATTTTTGAGGATGTTGTCCCAATTAATGTTACCGATAGTAGTTCTAAGCTCATCAAATTTTGCTTTACTAAAGTTTAGTTTCTTTGTCTCTCCGTGATAAGGCTTCCTATTGATTGACAGCTGGAAGTTGATTATATTGTGGTCGCTGTTCCCCAAGTGCCCCTCAACCTGCACCCCCCTTATACGTTCCGGTTTGTTAGTTAGTACTAGGTCCAGAATGGCTCTCCCTCTTGTTGGTTCCTGCACAAGTTGGTTCAGGTAATTGTCTTTAATTACTCTCAAGAACTTATCACCCCTGTGAGATTTGCAGGTTTCGTTCTCCCATGTTATATCTGGGTAATTAAAGTCCCCCATGATAATTACTTCGTTTCGTTTTGACACCTCATCTATCTGCCTTAGTAGTAAGTCTTCAGTTTCTTCTGTTGCTTTTGGTGGTCGATAGAAGACCCCTATCAGGATTTTGTTATTTTTTCCTCCCTGTATTTCTACCCACAGAGATTCCACCTGTTCGTCTCCTACCCCTATATCCTCCCGTAGCCTCGGCTTCAAGTTCGATTTGACGTACAGACATACCCCTCCCCCTTTCTGGTTCCTTCGGTCTCTTCTGAAGAGATTGTACCCCTGCAAATTCACCGCCCAATCGCACTTATCATCAAGCCATGTTTCAGTAATTCCGACTATATCATAACTTTCATCAGTCATTCTTGCTTCAAGCTCGCCCACTTTACCGATCAGACTTCGTGCATTCGTGATCATACAATTTATATCATTTTTTTTGTTTTTTAAATTTGTTTTGTTGCTATTCGTACTTATGGCTGATCTATCAGTTCTAACTGTACTAACCCCACCCCCTGCTCGTCCCCCATTCCCTTTGCTTGGACCCAGATCGCTAATTACACTGGCTACCCCACTATTTCTCATTTTGCCCTCCCCCCCAGTCCCTAGTTTAAACACTCCTCCAGCCTTCTAGCCATCTTTTCCCCCAGCACAGCTGCACCCTCCCCATTAAGATGCAGCCCGTCCCTACGGTAGAGCCTGTAGCCGACAGCAAAGTCAGCCCAGTTCTCCAGGAACCCAAATCCCTCCTTCTTACACCAACTCCGGAGCCACTTGTTTACCTCCCTAAGGTCCTGCTGCCTTTCTAGTGTGGCTTTAGGTACAGGTAGTATTTCCGAGAAAACTACCCTGGAGGTCCTCACCCTGAGCTTGGACCCTAAGTCCCTGAAATCATTTTTGAGGGCCCTCCATTGACCTCTAACTTGTTCATTGGTGCCAACGTGCACCATGACTGCTGGATCCTCACCAGCCCCTCCCAGTAATCTGTCAATCCGATCCGCGATGTGTCAAACTCGAGCGCCAGGAAGACAACACACCGTTCGAAGATCCAGGTCTTTATGGCAGATTGCCCTCTCTGTCCCCCTAATAATTGAGTCCCCCACCACTAGAACCTGTCTAGCCTGCCCTGCGCTCCCCGTCCCCGTCTCACTGGAGCAGTCATCCCCCTGGCGTTCAGAGGGCGTGTCGTGCTGCAGCGGTGCTGGCTCTGTAATGGCATCCCCCTCATCTGCCAATCTTGCAAATTTGTTGGGTTGTGCCAGTTCAGGACTAGCCTCCCTGGTTCTCTTCCCTCTATCCCTCCTTCTTTCTGTCACCCAGCTGACTGCCTGCTCCCCCTGCTCTTCCGTACTACCGTCCGCCCCCGCCTCTACCCCAGCGAGTGCCTGCTCAGTGAGCACCAAACTCCTTTCCATGATGTCAATGGCTCTCAGTGTTGCCAGTTGCCCATTTAGATCCAGAATTTGGGCTTCTAAATGTGCGACGTGCATGCATCTTGCGCAACAGTATGCACCCTCGATCGGCTGATCAAGGACCGCATACATTGCACAAGTAGCACACTGGATGACATTGCCAGGCATGGAGCTCATCCTAATGGGGATCTACAATTTACTTGTGGAAGTAGTGAAGATAGACTTGTTCACACTCCGCTCACGCGCTGCTGCAACCGCTGACCCGCTGCTGCAACCGCTGACCCGCTGCTGCAACCGCTCACCCGCTGCTGCAACCGCTCACCCGCTGCTGCGACCGCTCACCCGCTGCTGCGACCGCTCACCCGCTGCTGCGACCACTCACCCGCTGCTGCGACCACTCACTCGCTGCTGCTCTCGCGCAAACGCTTACCCGCTGACACGCGCTCACAAAATTTATTCCCCCCCCCTCACAAACACTTAGACCCCCAGACACACACACACACAGAAGACACAATTAACCAGATACACAGAAGACACACAGCTCACAAACACACACAGAGGTAGAGGTAGATACTTATCAGCTCACTCTGCCCTCCTGTCTCAGCTGCTCCGTTCTGGTCCCCTCCGCTGGTCCTCTCCGGTACTGCCGGTCTCTGTTTGAGCTCCCCTCTAGGAGCATTGAAGGTACCTCCCCTGACCCAATAGGTCAGAAGACGACCCACAGCACGGCTGATAAAGGGGCAGGGATGGCTACCAGACTACAAGGGGCCCTACAGCAACCAGCCAGCACAGACACAGAGAGGGGAGGCATGTGCACGGTCTCAAAGACGGGGGAGGGGAAAGAACACGCACTCCACAACACACTGGATTCAGTGGATGAGGCTCACCCCCGATCCCCATCACAAGCGGTCCGCAGAGGGGAGCCCCCACAAGAACCCCCACCCAGCGAAGGCCACAGAGTTACCCAGCGCGGGAGCCCTAGAAACTCCATGAGCCACACCGTAACAAAACCAGCTAAGAGGCAAACCCCACAAATGTATACATGCCCCACCCCCTCCGCGGACACAGATGAGGACGACGAGGAAGACAATGATCATTGGGATTGTAAAGCCCATCTTAAAAGCATTCCTACTAGAAGTGAAATAGACGCCTTACTCACAAAAGCGACGAGTTCACAAATGCAAGCCATAGAAGCACTACAGACCGAAATAAAACATATCGGCCACAGAGTCGCTGACACAGAAGAAGCCCAGACTGAACTCCAGTCACAGCTCACAGAACATCATAACATCCTGCTAGATCACTCCTCGCAGATTGCCAACATACTTACTCATCTGGACAATATAGAAAATCGTAATAGAAGGAACAACATTCGCATTCGCGGCCTAAGCGAGGAAGTGGAACAGTGTCGCCTAGAACAGTGGGCAATTAGAAGCTTCGGTGATAAACTTAACAGACAAGACGACAATCCGATCGAGCTAGACAGGATCCACAGAACCCTAGGTCCCAAAAATGCAGACCCAGCTAGACCTCCTAATGTCATATGTAGGATCCATTTCTACAAAGAGAAGGAAGAACTCCTACGAAAAATCAGGGAGACGGGCCTGATTACTTACAAGGATAGCCCTCTCCTGGTACTTCAGAACTTATCTAGAAGGACACTCCAACTAAGGAGAGCCCTTCGGCCAGTGTTGGTCGCCCTTAAAGAGAAAAATATCCCATACCGCTGGGGATATCCCTTCCAGTTGCAAGCAGGAAGAGACGGAAACTCGGCTATCTTCAGGGGCCTAGGGGATCTTCCGAGGTTCCTGGCCAAATTTGAACTACCTATGATTGCTCTGCCCAACTGGCCAAAAGTCGGAGCACCGGATCCGTTGCCCCAAAAGAAACCTGGAACCTGGTCGGCCCTTCCGGGAAACACTGACTAGAAGAGGGGACGCCATTGTACCCTGAGGGCCCCTCCTCTTACACCACTTGCTTGACCGCTTTCGACGGAATTATCTCTGTCATTGTCCGTGGATGACTCACCGAAGCAAAACCCCAAGATGGGTTCTGATTTAAAAGTCGGGGTTTGGGGGGCGCTGTAAGCCAAGTCTTGGTACAGGCTCCCCCGACCTAGGCCAGCAGCACAAGTTGCTGCACTAAAAATTTAGTTATATTTGTAGCCTTACTTGCTACGTGAATTCACACAGGAGGCGGGGCCTTCTTGGCCTAAGACCTCGCCTCAACATGTTGCATTTACATTTGTTTTGCCTAATTGTTTTCTTTCCCTCCCCTCATGTCTCCCCTCTTTCCCTCCCTCTCTGCCCTCTACCCTCTACCCACCCATGGTCTTCCTCCACCAAACCCAGAGGTCTACGACCTGTGGGCCCTGGCGATGTTCCCTCTGAGCCCGCAAGATGGCATCTCTAACAGTAAGTTCCTACAATGCTAGAGGCCTAAACAGCCCAAATAAGAGGAAACAAATCCTATATAGCCTCCACAAGAAGAAAGTAATGATAATTTTATTTCAGGAAACCCACTTCACCACCGCAAATACCCCACAGCTGCCACAAACGATATTACTCACACTGGTACCATGCCCCTCACCCAGACCGCAAAGTAGGAGGGGTCTCCATAGCATTCTATAGATCATTAAAACCCCAAACCTTAGAAATAGAAAAAGACGAAGAAGGGAGATACATATTCCTGAAATTAAAACTGCTAAATTACATGTACACTCTCGCTAACTTCTATTTCCCTAACCAGGGGCAGGTGTCCTTCGGCTCCAGAGCTCTTCGGAGACTGTCGGACTTCGCGGAGAATTCGATGATCGTTGCCGGTGGCGACTTTAACGTACCCTTGGATCCACACCTGGACACCTCCTCGGGACGCTCCTTGGTCTCCCACTCGGCTATCCGCAGACTTAAGAAGATGCTGGTGAGTCTACACCTGGTCGACCTGTGGAGATCTCTCCATCCAGCCGACCGGGATTATAGCTGTCACTCGAGGGTATACAATACATACAGCAGAATTGATTACATCTTCGTATTGCATAAGCTTCTAGACGGGTTCCCTAAATGCTCTATAGGACATTTCATATGGTCAGATCATGCCCCAATACTAGGGGAACTCAAACCCACTAGACAAGACTATAGAGGTTTTAACTGGAAACTAAATGACAATCTCCTTAAGGATCCCACATGTCTGGCTGCCATAAAAAAGACAATAGAGGTTTTCTTGGAGGCCCACGCAAATGACTCGACCCCGGCACCAATTAAGTGGGAGGCCTTGAAATATACCCTGAGAGGGGTGTTCATGGCCCATGGAGCGAGGCTTAAAAAAGAAAGATCTCACAAACTTAAGCAGCTATTCTTGGAACTAGAAACCCGCGAGATGGCCAATAAAACTCAGAAGTCGGAGACGCTGTTAGCAGAAATTATAGACATCAGACATAAAATCTTAGCCATACTAGACCAGAACACTCTTAACATCAGGGACAGATGCAGGGCGAACTGTTACGAATACGGTAACAAGTGCGGGAGGTGGCTCGCAAGGGCCTTGCGCCCCCGAGTTCCTCAGACGAATGTCATGTCCATCTGGGACTCCTTCAGGGGGGGGGGGGGGGTCCACGCTCCGAGCGAGATATTAGAAGTTTTCAGGGCTTATTACTCCGACCTTTACAATATCTCAGGATCGGAGGGAATAGAGGAGCCCACCCACAGGGAACAAACAGTTCAATATCTATTACAAAACATACACAGAACTATCCCACAAGCAGAGGCGGAATTCCTCGAGGCGGACCTCTCTACGGAGGAACTATCCCAGGTTATACGGGACCTGAAGTTAGGGAAGAGTCCCGGGCCTGACGGCTTCACGCCAAGATTTTATAAAACCTTTTGGGGACCAGCTAGCAGAAAGTATGTTGGCCGCATTACATGCGGTATCTCAGGGGTGCCCATTCCCACCCCAGGCACTGCAGGCTAATATTGCGGTAATTTTGAAGCCAGGGAAGGACCCTCGGTCATGCAAAAGCTACAGACCCATCTCCCTCATAAACAGCGATTTAAAAATATTCTCAAAAATTTTGGCAAATAGATTAAATCCCCTCATCCCGTCACTCATACATGTAGACCAAGTGGGGTTTGTCCCCGGCAGGGAAGCCAGCGATAATACTATCAAAACTATCTCCCTAATCAATAAAGCACGGAACTCAGAAACCCCAATGTGCCTTCTAGCGTTGGATGCGGAGAAGGCCTTTGATAGGGTGAAATGGACCTTCCTGGAGTCGGTACTGGAGGGGGTGGGTCTGGGCCCAAGGGCCCTCCGCTGGATAATGTCCCTCTACAGCTCTCCCTCAGCGCGGATCAGGGTCAACGGTCTTCTGTCAGCACCCCTCGAGATACGGAACGGAACTAGGCAGGGCTGCCCCCTCTCCCCCCTCCTATATATACTCGCGATGGAGCCCTTGGCCGAGGCCCTGAGGAGAAATCCAGATATCCGAGGAATAGCAGGGGGGGGGGGGGGCAGAGAGCATAAGCTATCCATTTTTGCGGACAACTTATTATTGTACATCTCGAGCCCTAGTACCTCAATCCCCGAGATTAAAAGGGAACTCACTAGATACGGGAACCTTAGTAATTTTAAAATCAATCCCCAAAAGTCAGAAATTCTAAAGGTGTCATTGTAAACCTCAGAGGCCAACCAGTTGAGTGGGTCTCTCCCATACACGTGGAGGAACGATGCAATAAAATACCTGGGCATATTAATCCCGGCTGACCCACAAGAAATCTTTTACCTAAATTATAGACCTCTATTATCATTATTCGAGACGGATCTTGAAAGTTGGTCTAAATTGTACTTATCGTGGTTCGGAAGGATTAGCTCCCTTAAAATGAACTTGCTGCCCAGAATCTTATATGTCTTTCATACCGCGCCATATGATATCCCCAGGAACTTTTTTAATACACTAAAAAAGGCGTTAGTAAAGTTTATATGGAAGAACCAAAAACCCAGAATTAGCTATAAGACCTTAACCCGCTCTAGGCCAACCAGGGGGGGGCAGGCCTCCCAGACCTCGAACTAGGAAAATGCATAATAGACATACTCCACCATTCAGAAGAAAAAACATGGGTGACATTGGAACTAGAACAAAATAACAAACTTGGGGGTGCCTTCTGGATCCCAAGGAAGGTAGATTGGAGGGACCAGGGAGCGTCATCCCAAGCGCGATATCTAATTGGAGCCTGGAGACGGGTGACTAGAAACAGTAAGATAGCAACCGTACCCGGTCCCCTGACACCCCTAAAGGGAAATCCTCAACTCGTAGCCACACAAGCGGCAAAGACACTTTCCATCCTCCCGGACAATTCTAGACCTCTTACTCGAGACGTATGGGGAGCAGGAGGCATGCGCTCACTAAATGACATAATAGGAAGCCATAGAGTTAAACCGGGAGCTTGGATGCAATATTTGCAAATCAGGAATTATCTGAGCTCACTTGGGGACCCCAGGTAGCTAAACTCCGACCAGACTCCGTTTGAGGAGATCTGTTTGGCCCCCCTCCCCCCGACCCACGTGATATCTCTGCTGTATGGATTGTTGCTAGACGGTAGACAGAAGGAGTCACACCCGCAGTGGGAGACGAGATGGGAGGAGACAATTGGGAAGCAGTTCTCCGAGGAGCTCTGGAGCAGGGCATACAAGCTTTCTCACAAGATGTCCATATCATCCAAGGCCCAGGAACTTAACTACAAGATCACCTCACAATGGTACAGGACTCCGGAGAGACTCCATAGAATCTTTCCTGACGTGCCGGAGGAATGTTGGAGAGGCGGTCTGGAGGTGGGTTCCATGTTACACATCTGGTGGTCCTGTCCACTGATTGCCTCGCTCTGGGGGACATCGCCAGGTTGTACAATAAGATATGTAGGTCTAACCTTGTCTTGACTCCCGAAATAGCCCTTCTCTCCATGTTGCCAGGCACTATATCCAGAATCAAAAAAAGGTCTCCTAAGACATTTTATTATAGCTATGCGCCTCATCATCTCACAGCACTGGAGACAGAGGGGCGAGCCCTGCAGGTTGACCTGGATAGAGGCAATGGAACAAACTAAACATATGGAGGAACTCAGAAGCTCAGACTCCGAGCCCGACGACACTCATGCGACCGCAGGCGACACCTGGAGTGCCTGGATTGACTTTAAGGAATCTCCATCCTTCCGTGCATGGCTAATTAACGGCTCATTATAAACAGTAACATACTGGGAGACCCGAGGTAGAAATGAGCCCCAAGCTTGGGAACTATCTGCTCATGGGCCTGATCACCTGTCGCGCTTATATATGCAAAATGTTATAAAGAGATGATAGAAGACCATACCCACTCTGTCCTCCCCCCCCCCCCCATCCTCCCTTCCTCCCTCTATCCCCCACTTCACCCCTTTACTTCCTTCCTGCTCTTCCCCATACCACGTCCTTGTCTGTCTTTGGCACTTTCCCCAGGACTATAATTTTAGTATATATTTGTACTGGATAGGTTTACATAATACCTGCATTGCTACCTACTTTACAATATGGAAATGTTTAAATAGTCTCACCAGGGGAGGCGGGAGTGTGAGGGACACCAGGACTCCCAGACACAACTAACCGAATTACCAGAAAGGGGATTTACCCTTTTGAGCACTGGGAGGCGGAGAACTAGGGCTGTGCGGACCACATCCCGAGGTTGGCAGTTCCCATAAGGATTACGAATCCCACCACCCCTCATTAATATTTTTCGTTGGGATCCTCCCGGTGACCCTTAGCGCATCCTGCTGTCACCATGTTGGTCAAAGTATCTAATTGCCTTGGTTATATCCCACAATGCAAAATTGTCAAAGTATTTGAAAACGAAAAAAACAGATTTTGAAAGAAAATTTCAAGACTTCAATAAATGGCCGAGCGCTGCCTGTGATTGCTGAGTGCTGTGACCAATCACAGGCAGAGCTCAAGCAGCTAGATGCACCTGAGCCCCTGCAGAGGTGTGTGTGTGTATGTATAATAAATATTGATATATATATATATATATATAAAATATACAGCTAGGAATGATTTTCAGGGAGGGGATTATATTTACGGTCTTCCCCTGAAAATTATTGGGGGGGGGGGGTTTGCTGACATACTATTGCTTTCAATGGGGCTGCCTGCAGCAGCAGTGGCCCCACTGACAGCAATAGGCACGCAGCTTCGTTCACGCGTATTTTTGCACGTGCGTGGACTTGCGGATTTGTGTACACACACATGCATGTTCAATACAACGCTCGTGTTAACAAGGCCTAAGTCTGCAGAACAAAATCTGCAACAAAATTCAAACCATTTGGTGCCGATTTTTTTTTTGTGTAAATTTAGCCCCCTAATTTGAAGAGTTAGAGTCTACCTTCACACAGGCACGCTTGATACTGGGCCAAGATGCTCACAGCGATATCGTAATAGCGATTCTTCTGACGCTTCCGACACGCGGCGCTGCAGCGTGCTTCTTTCATGCACGATTTTGTTCTTTTTACTGTGCAAGAGATGCAGATTTGCTGATGTGTCGGTCCGGCCCGCTCTCACATCGCTGACATACAGCTCACTCTTTTGGAAGAGAACAGAGATGCTTGAGTATTTTTGCTTTTTTGGCTCATGTTTTGTATCTTCTGCCATGACTTCCCAGCTAAATTCTGTCCTGAGCTGCCTTATTTCCAGGACGTCTGGCGAGCGGCGTAGCATGTTGCAAGAGGAGCCAGGAAGGAGGCGCAGCATGTGGGTGCATTCTCTGGTGGCTATGTGGTCTGAAAAAGCGCACTTCCATTCCTTGTTTTTGGATTTGCACAGGCATCCAGAAACATTTTTTTTACTTCACCCACATCTCAATTGCTACATTTGATAAGCTCCTAGAAGTGGTGCTCCGCGCACGTTTTCACACGGACAAATTGCGGCTGTGTGCATATTATTGCATTTTCTAATACAATCCTATGGCAGCGGGCGCGGGTGGGAATTGTGCAGGGAATTTCCGCCAGTGTGCAGGGGGCCATTCATACTGTCCCCCAGCATGTTTATTCAGAAAAATCCAAAAACCCAGTGGTTTTAACCATAAAGACACTTTTTTCCAACAATAAAAATGAAAAACAGTATAACAGTGACCGTTTCATAAACTGCAGCTCCGTTAATGTGATCTATATAATTGAATGCACTAGCTGCATTATTCAGGACATGGGATGCACCTCATGAAAAGTAAGAACGAGGATTACAGAACATGCCAGAGGTATAAAAAATTCTTTATCAGGACATTCAGGAGCGGTAAAACACTTTGTGGAATAAGAATAACATCATTAGCTTTAGGTGGAACGAATTAAAAGTTGTGACCGATAATAGAAGACAAAAGCTTTATAAACAGGAAGCTTATTGGATTATGGAACTAAACCCCAGAATACCTATGGGTAGGAAAACCAGAACGGATTTAATGTATGTATATTAATTTACAGTTTTTTATTTCATTATTATTTATCAGCCATTTTGCCCCGTTAGATATTGATTTTGCATAAGTGTGCTTTTTTTTTTTTTTTTTATAAATCAATCTTTATTGAGTTTTATATTTTTCTCCAACATTAAACCCAGAGGGGTCTAGACATATTAGCGTATTTACAAGACAAACTTCACTGGGATGGGATACATCAAATTATCGCCTTTGCCATCCGTTATTGTGCGACTAAGTCAGCATCTCTGTACCTCTATTAACACATCTATATCTGCAATACAATAGTGTTCTAAACAGTTGTAAATAAAAAACAGGGGGGAGGGGGAGGGAAACTCTCAGGGCGAGGGTGTGGGGGGGGGGAGAAGGGGGGAGGGTAAATACTCATACCTTCTGTCTCCATTCTCTTTGTTTCAAAGAGTTCCTGGGGCTCTCCCACCCGACTTGCTTAGTAGGGTTATTGTCCACTTTGTCCGTCTATCCTCTGTCCGGGGCATCTCCACATTCGGCTTCCACAGGTGAGGGGGTGGGATCTCTGCCCCTTACCTTCTCTCTTTATGACCCGAGGGGCTCACTATTTGTATGTTCATTATGCTTTGTTTGAATGCTTCTTTTTAGGGTATCCGCTTCCAGGGTGTCCACATCTCCACAAAACCATCCCGCCTCCCGCTTTTCCAACTGGAGAGTTCCTCTAGGTTGCATATTAAATCAACCTTCTCTTTCCACTGTGAGATTGAGGGAGGACATTTTTTGCAGCCACATTAAGGGAATCAGTGCTTTCGCTGCGTCAATGAGGATTGCAATTAATCTGTCTTTGAGCGGATGGAAATCCGCAGAAGGTTTCCACAAGAATATTTTTTCTGCTGTTAGGGCAAAACCCGGTTTTATAGTCCTCAGTATATTCTCCACCTCTCTCCAGAAATTAAGTAGTTTTGTACAGTCCCACCAGACATGTCGGCAGGATCCCGTCATGGTGTCACACCTCCAGCACCTGTCGTGGGGCGCTAATTTGTATGCGTGTAGCCATTGAAGGGTTTTGTACCACCTCGATGGTAGTTTGTAATGAACCTCTTGAAGAAGGACACACGGAGAGAGGCCGAAGGATAGCTTAAGGGTGAGTTTTACCTCTGCTTCTGATAGGGATATGTTCAATTCCTTCTCCCATGAGTTAATAAAACCTGGTCTAGAGGTTATTGATGATGAGATAAATTTCCTGTGGATTCGTTAGATTATTTTATGGCGCAGGAATCCCTCTTCTATTGCTTTTTCGAATGTAGTTGTTGGTCTAGTGGATTTGTATGACTTAAAGGGGTTGTCCCGGGAAAGCAAGTGGGGTTTAGCACTTCTGTATGGCCATATTAATGCACTTTGTAATGTACATCGTGCATTAATTATGAGCCATACAGAAGTTATTCACTTACCTGTTCCATTGCTAGCGTCCTCGTCTCCATGGAGCTGTCTAATTTCAGCGTCTAATCGCCCGATTAGACGCGCTTGCGCAGTCTGGTCTTCTCCCTTCTGAATGGGGCCACTCGTGCCGGAGAGCTGCTCCTCGTAGCTCCGCCCCGTCACGTGTGCCGATTCCAGCCAATCAGGAGGCTGGAATCGGCAATGGAATGCACAGAGCCCACGGTGCACCATGGGAGAAGACCTGCGGTCCACCGTGGATGAAGATCCCGGCGGCCATCTTCGCAAGGTAAGTAAGAAGTCACCGGAGCACGGGGATTCGGGTAAGTACTATCCGTTTGTTTTTTTTAAACCCCTGCATCGGGTTTGTCTCGCGCCGAACGGGGGGGGGCTATTGAAAAAAACCAAAACCCGTTTCGGCGCGGGACAACCCCTTTAAGAAAATTCTCTAGAATCTTTAACACGTGTGCTTTCTGTAGAAATGGGAGTTGAACATCCAGGCATAGTATTTGTAAGATTTCACCCGCTTCTTTGTGTGCTAGCACCTGAATGTCTCCCACTCTTAACTCCGGTAAGCGCTTCCAGATCCCTCTAGTCACAGGGTCTGTGGGGATGTTCATTAGTTTGCATAGGGTTCCTACTGGGGCCACTGGGGATGGGTCTGGGGCTAGTGTGTTTTTCAGTTTATCCCAGGCCTCGCAGGGGCCCTTCAACAGAGGATGAAAACCCTTGGAGTTATATTGGTTCCTTCTTAGGAGCCAGAGGTCTTCTATCAGGGTCTCTCCGTATGTGCTCCCTGCTAGTTGTTGCAGCATTGGGTCTCTTACGGGGCTCACCAGCTCCAGCCAATAGCTCAGCTGTGTGGCTCTGTATACATCGTGAACACATGGCATATAAATCCTCCCCTCCCATCTCCTCTTGATCAGCGTATTATGGGCTAAGCGGGGTCTTTTCTGTTTCCATACATAGCTGGAGAATGTCATGCGTATGTTTTTGAAGAATGCATTGGGTATATGGATAGGGAGCATGCGTAATTTGTATGTAATGGTTGGTAGAACGTAAGATTTTATAATATTTTTTCTTCCAAACCAAGAGATATATGGAATATCAAATGAGCGGAGTAGGTTCTTGACATGTAGGAGGAGTGGTTGGAAGTTCACGGCGAAGAGGCTTTCGTTTTTTTTGGTGATCTTTATACCTAAGTAATGGAAGTTTTGGACCACACAAATGGTGAGTTGGCTTTTAATATTTCACTAGTGGTCTTTGAGACCGAAACGTTTAGTATATTGGACTTGGAGTAGTTGACCTTAAAATCCGAGATCTCACCAAAGTTCTCTAGGAGTGATATTAGGTTTGGGATCCCTTTTTCCGGTTCCGTGAGCAGAAACACAATATCATCCGCAAACGCAGCCAGCTGGAGCGAGTGCGGTCCAATGGAAATCCCTTTTATTCCTGGATGAGATCTCTGGATGAGATTTTTGTAAAAGGGGTTCCAGTGCTAGCACGAAAAGTGTCGGGGAAAGTGGACACCCCTGGCGGGTGCCATTCCGCATGTTAAAGGTGGGGGAGAGGGTATTGTTAATACTCAATCTTGCATGCGGGTTACTATATAGTGAAAACATTGCTGATATGAATGCTGGGGGGAAATTAAATTTCTCTAAAGCGCTCTTCATATACAACCAGTTGACCCGGTTGAACGCTTTTTCAGCGTCTGTTCCTATCAGTAACATTGGGATCTTTTTTGATTGTGCGTATCTGACCGCGTGTAGCAGTCTATAACAATTTTCTTTTCCTTCCCTGCCTCTAATGAATCCTGTTTGTTCCCTGTTTATCAGGGAAGGGATAAGGTCCTCCATTCTCTTAGATAAGAATTTAGCCCACAGTTTTACATCCAAATTAATTAATGAAATGGGCCTGTAATTAGCGCATGATTCTGGATCCTTGTTATCCTTATGAATGAGTATTTTGTGGGCTTCCTGTGCTTGTATGGGTAATCTACTTCCTTGTAATAGGGAGTTAAATAGTTCTTTTAGTCTTGGGGCTAGCGATGCTTTGAAGGTTTTTTAGTAAGCCGATGATAGACTATCTGGTCCTGGAGATTTACCTGACGGACTAGAAGTGATTAAGTCTTCAACTTCCTGATCTGTCGCTTGGGACAGCAGGATCTGTGAGGCCTCATCCCCTAATTTTGGTAATTTGACTGTGCTCAAGAATAGATCAATTTTCTTTTTGAGGGCCAATTGCTCGGTCACTTCTCCCCCCTCTCTTAGGTTGTATAGTTGCGAATAAAAGTGCTGGAATGCTTTGGCTATTTCCTGGGATGAGGTAACCGTGGTTCCTGTTTGGTTTTTAACCGAGCTAATGAAATTCCGTGACCTTGATTTTTTGAGCATGGCTGTCATGAACCTGCTCCCCTTATTTCCATGCAAATACACTGTCTGCTTCAGGAAGAGGTGTCTCTTGTTGAACCTTACCTCCAGTAGACGTTTAAGGTCTCGTCTCTTGGAAGTCAGTTCCTCCTGTACCTTTATGGTTTGCTCCAATTTTGCTATCTGCGATAGCAGGCTACCAATCTCCATCTGTTGAAGTTTTTTCATTCTGGATCCCAGCGATATGAGGGCCCCCCGCATGACGGCTTTATGAGCCTCCCACACCAGGGGATACTCCATATCCTCAGTAGTGTTCACGTGAAAGTATTCTTCTATTAATTTGGTTAATTTGTCTCTCTCCGACTCCGAGTCCAGCAAAGACTCGTTTAATCGCCATTTCCATTCCCCGGGCCCTTCCGAACCTATTTTAACGTCTACGTGTGTGGGGGCGTGGTCTGAGATTGATATTGTGTCGATGTTTGTTTTTACTACTTTTGTCAGGAGGCTCGAGGAGATAAAAACATAGTCTAGCCTCTGATAGGATAGATAAACTTGTGAATAGAATGTGAAGTCTTTTGAGGAGGGGTTTAGCATTCGCCACGCGTCCACGATGCCCAATTCTTGTAATGCTTTGTTCAATTTGTTTAGACGCCCCTGCGAGACCTGGGATTTTCCTCTTGATGAGTCTAGGATAGGGTTCAGTGTTACGTTCCAGTCTCCCCCGGCTATTATGTACCCCACTGCAAACTCCTTCAGTACTTTAATCTGATTAACCACTCGGTTTGGTTGACATTTGGGGCATACATGTTGGCAATAGTTATTTTTATGTTATTAATTGTGCCTTTTAGTAGGAGGACCCTCCCCATTTCGTCAGAATATTCCGCTGTAGGGACAAAGTTAATGGATCTGTGGAATAGTGTGGAGACACCCTTGGAAGCGGAGTGGGGATGTGAGCTGTGGAAGGCCTGGGAAAATGCCTTACCCGGCATGGCAATGCATTTTCCTCCCTTAAAATGTGTCTCCTGTAGAAGGAGGATTTTGGTGTTGTACCTTTTCACAAGTTGTGCTATGTTGAATCTCTTCTGTGGCGTGTTGAGGCCCCGGACATTGAAGGACGTGATGCGAAGTGCTTCCGTGGTCATTGCGGTCAGAGTTGGACGGGACAGCCGGAGGAAGTCTTGATTCCTGTTTCAAGAGATACAGAGGTTATAGCAATAAAATACGTTAGTGATATTGTTTATATACTCTCCTACTAGATCGTTCTATCCCTTTGTTATCTCGGCTCAATTTAAGTAGGGGTTTAGCGTTTTCGTTCCAATGGGGAGTGATGGAATAAGATGCTCTGGGAAGGAGATTGGGAGGAAGAGTAGGTGGGTAGGTAGGTGAGGGACTTGGAAAGGAAAGAAGGAAATAGGGAGATGTAGAAAGTAAATATAACAAATATACTTAAACAGTCAGTAGTATAGCAACAAACACCCTCTAACGAGGGCACGGACGTATGCAGTAAGCTCTTGGCTACGTCCGTAAAAAACTTGGGGTGGTGCTTTAATTGTAAAGTCCTCTTTAAACTTCTCTTTGCTTGATCGGGTTGAGGCGCCCAGGCACCCTGTTCCTTAATGGGCAAAATTTTGAGTTCCTTCTTCAGGTGCTAGTGAAATAGTTAGACCTGCAACGGGCCTAAAATTCTGTCAAACTTTGTGTTGCCCTGAATGCTGAACTGCTCAAACCAACAGTGGGGGGGGGGGGGGGGAGGGGGGGGTTATCTGCATAATGCTAGGTGAGGGTTCTTCTCCCCTCACTCTTCCTTTTAAACTGCTGTTCAAAGTCCACCTTGTGGTCCTAGTTGTTCAGTCAGGTATCGCCATTTTCCCCATCTTCTTTGGTTCTTTTCTTTTGTTTGTTCTTTGGGGATTTTGATTGTCCCACTAGGCTCCACGTGTCGGGTGTTGCTAATCTGGGCATTCTGGGGAATTCCGGGAGTGGCAACCAGTTAGGGAGGTCAATGGGTTCTAAGTCCAAGTGTTGCCAGCACATCTAAAGGTCCTCAGGTGCGCGGATGTTGTGTCTCTTGCCCTTGTACGTTATTCCCAGCCCGAAAGGGAACAGCCATGCATACCTGATATTCTTGGACTTCAAGACATCCAGTAGGGGTCGTAGTAGCCGTCTCTTAGCAAATGTTGTGGGGGACAAGTCCTAATAGATCTGTATGTCCGCATCAGCATATTTCAGATCTCTGCTATTCCTAGCTGCTTCTAAGATGGCGGCGGCATCCGGCAAGGCCAGAAATTTACATATGATATCTCTTGGTGGGTCAGATGCTGCAGGTTGTGGTCTCAGCACCCTGTGTGCTCTCTCAATTGCCATAGTAGCCGCTCTATCTGTACCCACTAGAGAAGAGAAGATTTCCAGCAGCACTTTCGGTATAGCTTCTGCCGCACACGACTCTGGAATACCTTTTATGCGCACATTGCTGCGGCGACTGCGGTTCTCCAGGTCTTCTTGGATAAGGAGCGTTTTATTTAAATATGAGTGTTGGTCTTTCAGCATTTGCTCCATCTCCAGGGAATGTGATGTTATGGCTGCAGTTGTACACTCTAGATCCTCCACTCGTCTCCCCAGAAGTCCCCCTTGATCTCTGCTAAGTCGGCTCTCACTGGTTTCATAGGTTTGGCCATCAGTTCTTTCATAAATCCCCTGGAAATCTGTGCCCCATCTTCTTCCTCCGAGGAGGACTCACCCCCTCTCTCAGCCTCAGACATAGCAGCGGTGACCGGCGTCATCTTGCCTGCGGGACGGGGGGGCGTGCGCTCTGTTCTTTCAGGTATTTCTGCATACTCTTCTGGCCCGAGCTTGGCGAGGGGTCCCCAGCTGTTCTCCACTCTTTTCTTTGCTTATTTTACCCATTTTGGGTTAGTGTAGCTTCTGCAGGGTGTCTGTATCGGCGCCTCTGTATCGGCGCTTTCAGCCTAAGCTGCCATCACCCTCTGCGGTCAGGCTCCGCCCCAAGTCTTGTGTTTTTAAAGCTATAACTCCCAACCCGTGAGGGGAGGGATTTGAGCTTTATAGGTAGGTGAGTGAGACACGCTGGTCCTCATCGGCTTACGTGCCGCAATTTTTCTTTCGTGGCCTCTTAAAGGGGTTGGCCCGCGCCGAAACAGGTTTTTGTTTTTTTTCAAACCCCCCCCCCCCCCCCCGTTCGGCGCGAGACAACCCCGATGCAGGGGTTAAAAAAGAACACCGGACAGCGCTTACCTTAATCCCCGCGCTCCGGTGACTTCTTACTTACCCGGGAAGATGGCCGCCGGGATCTTCTACCTCCGTGGACCGCAGCTCTTCTGTGCGGTCAATTGCCGATTCCAGCCTCCTGATTGGCTGGAATCGGCACGTGACGGGGCGGAGGTACACGGAGCTACACCCAGCCCCATTGAGAAGAGAAGAAGACGTCGACTGCGCAAGCGCGTCTAATTTGGCCATTAGACGCCCAAAATTAGACGGCAACCATGGAGACGAGGACGCCAGCAACGGAACAGGTAAGTGAATAACTTTTGATAACTTCTGTATGGCTCATAATTAATGCACAATGTACATTACAAAGTGCATTAATATGGCCATACAGAAGTGTATAGACCCACTTGCTGCCGCGGGACAACCCCTTTAATGGTAGTAAGGCAATAGTGTCTCAGGCTCCTCAGCCTAATGGCAGTTTTCTTTATTGTTCTGGGCTGTATCTTTATGCAGCTGTAAGGGGAGGGTGTGCAAGTCCAGTGTGCAGGTTTCAGGCTGCAGTTTATGAGAGGAAGGGGGGCAGCTGTGGATGTTTGGGAAGGTTTATTGCAGGCACCTAGTCAGAGTCCACCAGACTGCAGGGGGTTAATAAGGGGCCCTGCTGGGTAAGCTTTCCCGCTGCAGAGAGCGGTTAATATGGCGGCTACTGTTTAGTGAGGTCTCCTGTCGGCACTCAGAGGTATTTGGAGCAGCGACTGGGGTCTCCTGAGAGATGTTGTGTACTCACAGCATGTGGTATGATGCTGCTGTGCCGCTGCTGGTTCCCAAGCGCTCGCGGACCGGAAGTGAAGCTCCGACGGGATCAGCGCTTCAGAGGGGACCGCAGCTCTCAGTGGTGAGCGCCTCACCCGTACCGTTTCCTGGGCACGTCTGGTGGTCAGCGGGGCCGAGCGGTGGGTCTCCAGCCAGGTAAGAGGGCTGTATTGTGTCTGCGCGGCACTCTGCTGTTTCGCGCGCTTCCGGCCGGGTCAGAAATTTAGTCCCCGGCTTTCTTCGGGCGCTAGGCCTCAGTTGCCGTATGTCGCCCAGGCGCTCGTGGAACTCACTGTTTGTTCCCGGTCCTGCGGGGGTGATGGTGGGGTGCAGTGAGAGGTGTCAAGAGGTTCAGAGAAGCTAGGGGAAGCTTCTTTTACTTCCTTGGCTGAGGAGCCCCGGAGCAGCACGTCTGCTTAGATTGTAGGTTAGGCCACGCCCCCATAAGTGTGCTTTTTGATAGATTTCATTGGTATTAATACAGTTATGCACATTGTGTATTTATTTCACCATTAATGTAATTTAACACGACACATTTTGTTTATCACATCATAAGTTTATTATGTGAATCAACTAACAATAATGAATTATCTGATACATACAGCTATACATATACATTGGTTGGTGCTATAGCAGAGCACATTCCATTTCAATGTTCTATTCAGCGTTCCAAGGGTTAACACACAGGTTGTTTTTTACTTGGTGATGGTAGATATCTATTTAAGCAGGTTGCACATGATTTTAACACTGAGGTGAAGAAGGGTTCGCTTGTGAACCCGAAACGCATTCTTTGTAAACCTGTTTGTTTTTATGGCACATTCTCTCTAATATAGATTGAAGCATTCTTTCTGCTTGTCAAGTTCCCATTATCTGGATTGTGGGTTCATGATCAGAGCTGCTGTCGGCGCCAGGTTTTTATTGCAACAATTGAACTTTGCCAACGATGATTACACAGGATGTATCAATCTGCTTTCTATGGAGGCCGTTGGGAGATGTCCACGTGTACATTCTGTGGGTTGCATAAACCATGTGTTTGTTATCCTGAGCCAGTTTTCATGGCAGAACTGTACCAAACGATCACCAACTTCATTTCATTTCCCCAAGCCCAAATCTTCCTGTGTCTGTCCCTTGACAAAGACCTTCTATGTAACGGTCGAAACGTCGCCTTTTCATTTGATGATGTGATGTCTCCATGAAAACATAAAAACTTCTTATTGCACCTGAAAAATTGGATTGTGCTGCCTATCATATTTTATGGAACGTTGCAGGGACTCCCACATTTGCACGACGCTCAGGAACCGAGAATTGCGTATCTCGGATCAGATGCGTCCAAAACTACTCATGCGTGGGCTCAAAACACACGTAAAGTCACAACAGGAAATATCGTGGTCATGTTTTCATGGTCAGTCACACCCACACGGAGTTATGAAGGAAATATGTATTTCAGGGAATTATGTGTCCCAAGATAAGCCATTCCCCACGGGGGGTGGAAGGAACTAAATGGGAGTTACCCCAGTGAGAGTTTAAAAATCGCACACAGACGTGCGCTCAGGATCAGCCCCTTGGAGGTCACTATACGGGAGGTCTCGTCCGCAGTTCTGGTGCGACTCCATGCCAAAGAATGGTAACACTCTTCTTTTAACCCTTTTTATTTTACTGTCTGTGTTATCACATGTAAGTCTCTTGCCATTTATTTTGTAACATCATTTTTGTATTTTTCTATAACTAAGCACTGCTCTTTTCTTTGAGAATTAAACGTTTGGTTTTTTTTTGTTTTTTTTTGTTATCAATTCACTTTTTATTAAATTTTTTATCTTTAACATTTGCTATGACAGTATGATAAAACTTTTGTCAATCAGCAGTTTATAACATGTATTTCAAACAGTCTAATTCAATCATTAACTTTGGTACTGGTTAGAGGTGCATATTGTAACAACTTAGTGTATGTTCACCCATGCCCGCCCCCCCCCAGCCCCGAGTGCCCACAGGCCCTATCTTCCGGGCCGGGGGGGGGGGGGGGCGGGGGCGAACCTCCTCTATCAACCAGCCATGCCCCTCTTATGCTGTACAACTTTATTAAGTCTAAATCTAAACATAGAGATAGAGGGGACCTAGGGAATGGAATAAAAGAGTAAGGAAAGGGAGGGGGGGGGGGGAGCAAGCGATAGATTAGCGGTAGATGGGACCTCAGTGCTTACTCATGGAAACCCCTGATCTCCTATTCGCCCCGCCTATGTCTTCTCTTAGCTCGGTGCTTTTACCGGGACCCCGTTATTGTGGTACTCTTTTTCTCTCTTTTCCCAAAAGTGTATGGAGATTTGTCCAATCTCTACTGCTTTGGGTGGGCTAGGTGTGTTACTGACCCTCTGCCGGGGGAAACAGAGGTGCAGGCACTATGAGAGTTTTTCAATTGCAACTCCTCGGGACTCGAACATCCCAGAGGGCACCGGGGTGACGCGGCAGGGCAGAGTAGGGGAACCCTCCTATTCCCATCTTGTGGGATTTGTGTTAGAACTCCCTGGTATGTGGACATAATATGTGAGTGGGGTAAGGATGTAATGTGGGGGAATGAATGGGATGTGTGGAATGCAAGGGTTGGGGGGGGGGGGGAGCGAAGGGATTGGTGTAGGATTTTAATATCACCAAGGTATTTTGTCAGTCTTCGTTAGGGTCGTGTTTGGTCTGCTAACTGTGGTTATGTCGCTCAATGTCTTTTTTGTCTTTTTTACTTTTTCTTTTTCCTTTTTCTAATTCCGGTTACTTAGAATTAGTCAATCAGGTCTTTATTTATTTGTTTCAGATCGCCATCTTGGCTGTGTATGTGATATCAAGTTATGTGTATGAGGTAATTAATGCAGCTCCGTTAAATAGGGATTAATTGATGGCTTGCTCCCTCTATAGTAGGGTAATTTCCTTGGGGTTGTGTGGGGACTGATGTGGGGTTGTCCCAGTAGCTTATCCAAGGAGACCAAGTTTCCAGAAAAGAAGTGTATGTCATGTTCGACCAACTAAGGATCTCTTCAAATTGGCAAATTTGGTCCATCTTTGTTTTCCACGTCTTTATTGAAGGGGGTGATGGGCTCCTCCAGTGGAGGGGGATTAATGCTTTTGCAGCTGCTATCATAAAGGAGGTTAGTTTGTCTCTTACTGGGTTAAACGATTTGTTTGGTCTAATTAAAAATATTACCTCCGGGGTAAGGTGGAATGTTTTATTACAGATTGTTGTAACTAACTTGCCAATTTCTGACCAGAAAGGTTTGATTTTCTTGCAGTTCCACCATATGTGTAGGTAGGAGCCAGATTCTTCTAGACACCGCCAGCAGCTCTTTGTGTCTGAAAGTTTATAATTAAACAGCCATTCGGGGGTTTTATACCATCTAGATAGTAGTTTATAGTGATTTTCCTGTAGACAGACGCATTGGGAAACCCCATAAGATGATTTAAATATTGTTTTGAGCTCCGCCTCTGAGATTTTTGTGTCTAGCTCCTTTTCCCATGATGAGATATAAGTTGGCTTGACTAAGCTTCTGGGTGTTAGGTAGTTTTTGGTTAGAATTGAGATTTTCCTGAGTTGTTTATTTTGGGTATTCATTAGTTTTTCAAAGTCTGTTGTTGGTCTTGAAGAGGGATGTGTCAGTTTGAAGCTTGAGAACGCGTTTAATATGTGTGCTATATGTAAGTCTTGTAGTTTGCTTTGGGGTAATAAGATGTTTATAATGGAGTCAGGTTCTTTGTGGATGTTAGATTGTAGGTCCTGAATTGTTAACCCCTCGAAAATGTTCCAGAGATTCTCTGGAATCCCTGTCTTGGGTTCCTTTATGGTATATGGTAGCAAGCTTAGTGGTGTCTTGGGGGAGGGGAGGGGTGCTAGTTCATAGGAAAGGGAGTCCCAGGTCTCGCAGATGCCCCTCAGCAGATAGTTGAAATCCTTGGCCCGGTAGGTTTTAGGTCTAGGGAACCACATGTCTCTCTGGAAGTTACTCCCATAAATTGTTTGCACAATCTTCCTCAATTTGTGGTTTTGTGGTGGGAACATTAGTTCAAGCCATCTATTAAGGTTGATTGCCTTGTAGTATTCATGTGTATCTGGGAGACCTACTCCTCCATAATGTCTCCTTTTAGTCATCAGCGTGTAAGTTAATCTTGGGCGTCTATACTTCCAGAAGAAACGTGAGAAAGCAGTGCTGATTTTCTTGAAAAAGGAATTTGGGATATGAATTGGTAGCATTTGCAGTTTATAGAGGACCTTTGGTAGAATGTATGTTTTAATTAAATTTTTTCTCCCGAACCAAGACATTATCGGAAGATTATATGAGGACCGGAGCGATGTTATTTCTGTTAGGAGCGGTTCTAGGTTGCTCTCATAGAGTTTTGCAAGGTTATTTGTGATCTTAATACCTAAATAGTCGATGTGTTGGTCTGCCCAGGAGTAAGGGGAGGATTTTTTTACTTCCGCTACTCTGTGTAATGGTAAGGAAATATTTAATATTACTGATTTATTTTTATTTACTTTCAGATTGGAGAATTTACCGTAGAAGTCTAGGAGATTGTTTAAGGTGTTAAGGCCTTGTGTTGGGTTCGTGATGAGGAATAATACATCGTCCGCGAATGCTGCAGATTGTATGCATTCGTCTCCAATTTCTAACCCTTTGATCCCTGGATTTTGTCTGACCGCCTGAAGAAGGGTCTCTAGCGTTAGGATGAAGAGCGTGGGGGACAGTGGGCAACCTTGGCGTGTGCCATTTGTTATATTGAAGGGTTGGGATAGTATTTCGTTTACTTTTATTCTTGCATAAGGCGTTGTATATAGGGAGAAGATGGCATCTATAAGTTGTCTAGGGAAATTGAATTTATGGAGGACTGCTCTCATGAAATTCCAATCAACTCGGTCAAATGCTTTTTCAGCATCGATTCCCAAGAATATGAGTGGAATATTCTTCTTTTTAGCGTATTGTATAGAGTGTGGTAGTACTGCAGCGTTGTCTTTGCCTTCTCTACCCTTGACAAACCCTGTTTGTTCGTCTGAGATTAATTTAGGGATAATTCCACTTAGGCGGTTGGCGATTAGTTTGGCCCAGATTTTTAAGTCTACATTTAGAAGGGATATTGGTCTGTAGTTTATGCATTGGGATGGGTCTTTACCCTCTTTGTAGATAAGGGAGATGTGTGCTTCTTGAGATTGTTTGGCGAGGGGGGATCCTTTCAGGACTGCGTTTAAGGTCGCTCTGAGGTGGGGTTCAATTGTGTGGAGTAATATTTTGTAATAGCTAGTCGTGAGGCCATCTGGGCCTGGGCTCTTGCCGTTGGGAAAGCTATTTATGATTTCTATTAGTTCCTCCTTACTCACTGGATTGATTATGGGGAGTTGGAGATTTTCTAAAAATGCATCCATTTTTTTGTATTTCTCTTCTCTGACTGGATGTGGGAGTTCCTTGTCTAGGTTGTATAGGTTAGAGAAGTAAGTATGGAATTCTGCTGCAATGTCTTGGGAGGAGGTGAATATTTTTCCCGTGGCTTTTTAAATCTCTTTGATGTGGGTCTTTTCTCTAGCCTTTTTTATGAGGGCTGTCATCAGTTTGCCTCCTTTGTCCCCGTGCGCATAAATCTTTTGTCTGTAGTTGGTAGTAGCTTTAGTAAATTTTTTGTCGAGCAAAGACTTTAATTGGTCTCTTAGAGTGTTGATTTCGTTTTGTGATTTTTTCACTGCTGAGAGTTTCCCTTTTTGTTCTAGTACAGCAATCTGAGCTAGTATGTCGTCTATTTTTTTTTGTTTTTGTTTCTTAAGTTTTGAACCCAGGGAAATGAAGAGACCTCTTACATAAGCTTTATGTGTTTCCCATATCATGGGTGTGTTTGAGTTATCTTTAGAGTTTATTTCAAAGAATTCAATTACATTCCTTATTATCTCTTGTTTGTACTGTTCCTCTCTTAGTATCGCTTCATTTAAGTGCCACCTCCATTCCCCAGGGTTGTTTGGAAGAATATTTATGATGGTGTGTATTGGCGCATGGTCAGAAATTGTGATACTATCTATGTAAGAGTGCTGAATATCTTTTAGCAATCTTGCAGGGAGGAAAAGATAGTCAAGTCTTTGAAATGAGTCGTGGACTTGTGAATAGAATGTGAAGTCTTTTTCTTTGGGATGCATGTGTCGCCAAGTATCAATCAAGTTCAACTCCTGCAAGGCTAGAGAAATTCTTTTTAAAGCTCTCTGCGAGACCTGGGACCTACTCTTAGAAGAGTCTTGGAGAGGGTTAAGTGTGACATTAAAATCTCCGCCCAGGATTATATGTCCTACTGCGAAAGATTTCAGTGTGTGTAGCGTATCTAGTATCCACTTTGTTTGGTTGGTGTTTGGTGCGTAGATGTTTGCTAAGGTGTATTGGGAGCCGTTTATGGTCCACTTTACAAAAATATAGCGTCCTTCTGAGTCCGTCAGTTGGCTAATACTTTGGAAAGGAATATCTTTTTGAATGGCGATAGAGACTCCTTTGGATGCTGAGGTTGGATTGCAGCTGTGGAACCACTGGGCGAAATAGTTTCTCGGAAGGGCCGGAATTTTCTTGTTTTTAAAGTGGGTTTCTTGGAGGAATGCTATTTTAGTTTTACTTTTTTTTAGAAGCCAGATCATATGGTGTCTTTTATTTGGTGAATTTAATCCCTTAGTGTTAAAGGTGGTGATCGTTGTTTTCCTTTTTTGACTGGTCTGGGTGGGCCAGGTTTTTGTTTGGAGGGGGGTGTTGTTATGGGGGTTGTATTGTGTGTTGGTGCTTGGTGGGGGATTAGTGAACATTATTGGTAATGTTTGGTATCCGTGTGTTCGTTCTTAAGGTTTTGGGGGAGGGAATGTGGTGTAATTAACTAGGTAATTACAGAAAGCGATGGCTATCTGACTTGGGGGTAATGTCCCGTCAGTTGTTTAGGACTCAATGGTGTGTTAGTGTGAGGATCAGAGGCACCCCGACAACCACAGGTGTGATTCTGTTGTCGGTGTCTCTCTCATCGGTGCGCTCGCCTCCAGAGGGGCGGAGCGTATGTGTTGCGTGCATTGCCGGTTCACTCACGTGTGTAGTTCCTCTGGTGGAGAGGGTTCTCTTAGTGACTATGGCCCCATCTGTACCATCCAGAGATTCTTTTTTTTCTGTCCTTATAGGTGGGTACAATGTCGTACCTTGTGAGCTGGAGCAATTTGACCTACATAGAATAGAGGAGGCAAAGAGAGACCGAAACAGAGACAAAAACAGAAACAGAACAGGGGGAGGAAAATAAGGGGGGGGGGCGGAAGGTGGGAAGTGAGTCAGAACATACTAAATCTGTCATTAAGCCTTATAACGACTCTCTTCACAATGAATTTGTTCGTAGGCTCGTGGAAGGAACATAATGTCCCCCCCCTTTTGGGTCCTCATGCCTCTCCTTGGCGGGTGGACCCGGAGTTTGACCCCCGAACAACCACCGGGTCACAATCCCGCCTCAGGCCCCACTCCCCCTAGAAAATAGCATTCTAGTTCAGGCAGTTCATGGGTATACAGCGGAAAAGGGGTCTTCTTCTATGGAGACTCCAACATCGCTTTCTGTTGTCTTTTGAGCTTCGCTCGGATCTGATGATTCTCGAGTATTGCTTCTGTAAGTTGGAGGTCCTGGTTTGGTTCTGTGGTTTTTAGCTTGTGAAGTTGCTCATCTAGCCAAAGTCTCTCTCTTTTTTTTTAAAAAAAGTGTTGGAATCTCTACAGGTAGTGTAAAGTTCCGAATGGTAACTCAGTAACTTGGATTGTCTCGTAGCGATGCCTCTCTCCAGAAGGTTTGGTGCTCTGCTCTTCAGGACAGTTTTTCTAATACGTGGTGAGCGGTTTTTCTTGCCTTAAGATATGTGTTTCGAAGCGCATTTCTTGCTTTTGGGTGATTTAAATTTCGAATTTATTTTCCAAGGTTCTCCCTCTGGTAAGGGTGGGATGGTCAAATCGTATTGTGTTGGCAGCCAGGAAGGTATTTCTATTGGCTCGATTTTCAAGTGTTGCCAAATTGTGCTGAGGTCCTCAGGTGTTCTGACTGTCAATCTTCGTCCAGATTCATTGATTGACAGCCCGAATGGAAACAACCAGGAGTATTGTATTCCTTTTGATTTTAGCACTTCTAGGAGTGGTCTTAATGTGCGCCTCTTTGCTAGGGTGGACGGCGCAATATCTTGGAAGAGTTGGATTGGGACGTCACAGTATTTGAGTGGTTGTTGCGTTCTTGCGGCGTTGAGGATGGCATTTGTGTCTATATAGAAGAGAAGGCCGCAGATGACGTCTCTTGGTGGATCTTCTGCTTTGGGTTTGGGCCTTATAGCTCTGTGAATTCTTTCTATTTGAATCTGTGCTGCTCGTTTTTTTCCCAGAAGTTCTGTGAAAATGTCTCCCGCAATTTTGCGTGGAGCCTCCGCAGCCCAGGATTCCGGAAGACTTTTTATGCGTATGTTGCAGCGTCTGTAAGTGTAAGGGCTCGGTCTAGGTATGAACCGTGGGTATCTAATACCTGCGACGTAGCTTTTGCACGTTTAATAATTGTGGAGCACGATTCTTCTAGGTCTTCTACTCTGTGGCCAATTTGTTGTAGTTCGGATTTGATGTCAGCGAGTTCTGACATAATTGGTTGAGTCACTTTGATAAGGGCTTTCTGTAAAAAGGATTTAGAGATTTGTGCACTGAGATCGCATTCCTCGTCTTCAATGTCGCTGTCTGAGTCTGAGTCTTGTGACACAAGGTTCGGTACATTCTGTGAAGACGGAGGCTTTATCAGAGTGCCAGGGGATTGTGAGCTTTTTTTTTAAGGAATTTCTGCATGTCGGCTTGTTTTTTTTGTCTTCTCGGTGTCTCTGGCTGTTCGCTGCTTCGTTCTCTAGCACCCTTAACCATTTTATTTTGTCGGTGGGTCTAGACAAGGTTATGATTAGTAGTGTGGATAACCTTGTTGTTTAGTGGTCTTAAGGCTTTCTTGTGACGTGGGTTGGGAGGCACCCTCCTCTGCGCTATATGGGTTCAGACAGCCATCTGTGTGGACTAGTGGATATCCATATAAAGGTAGTGTTGTGAGGGTTCACAGAAAAATTATTGGAAAAATTGTGCAGGCAGACTTAACCCTTAAGTCCAGAAAAATTGTTTGTAATATGGTTCTGGGCATGCCAGAACCGAAAAAATTAGGGCTATACCCTTGAGAGCCCCTCCGTTTCCTCTTGTGGTGAAAGGAATCTTTGTTTTGTGTGTGGCCACTCTATCTCCGCTTTTAGTTATGGAGCCAAGGTGGGGCGGGGGGGGGGGGGGGGGAGGGTAATGGCGGCGGGTTCTGGCGGGAAAATGAGCTCGGATGGAATCGGACGGGCAGTGAGGTGCTACTGCTATAGTTGGGGCGCCCGTTGTGTTAGCCGTTGTAATGGAGGCTTTCTGGGGAGGCAGGTACTCACTGTTTCTGTAGCGCTCGTTGTTAGCCTCAGCGTCGGGCGCTCCTGCACTTCCGCCCCCGCTCGTTGGTCTTTCAGTGCCGGCTTCTCCTGTCGCCGCTGCTTGGCGGTAGGATTCTTCCTCCTCTTCCCCTTATCTCTGCTGTGTTCGCTGGTGACAGCAGCTTCTCCGGGAGAGGACCGCTGTCTTCCCCTAGGTCTACCGGCACTGCAAGCTCTTGCTCTCTCCCACTCCTTGCTCGGCTCCCGGACACAGCTCCAGGGGGGGGGGGGGGGGGGGGGTCCGGCTCCTCCGCTCTATCTCCACCGATTTTGCAGGGAGACCTCTCGATTTGTTCCTCGCTCTGCAGGGAAGTTGTTTAGGCTGAAGTAAGGAGCTACTGCTGGCTGAATAATGCAAAAAAAAAAGAGAAAAATCTCCTATGGCTCCGGAGCGCAGTGACAGTGCATCCTTACTCTCTGCAGACTTGGCCACGCCCCCGAGAATTAAACGTTAAATTAATTATTGAGCCTCGTCCGTGTTAACACGAAACCATATTCTCCGAAGATTGTATTCATAAGTCATAGATCGGGTTCCAATTTACCGTAACGAAATTGGTGGTGGCAGCGTTTGTGTATGCATATTGTAGAGCTCTGGAGTGCGTTAGAACGGATCAGGTGGGTGATTTGAGTTTCCGCTTCGCATGCGTGCAGAAGTCAGAGAATGCTAGATACAAATCAGCCTGTATTCTAACAACTGCCAGCTTGCAATACTGCAGAATGTTTGAGAACCAGAGGCGAGATCGATAGGTTTCGTCCCTTCCCCTGTCTCCTCTTGTCCAGTGAGGGACAAATTGTTAATAAGTGAAGGGCCAGGTGGGTTGCTGTGGAGTTGTGGCTGTGGCTCATGGTCGCTTTTCAGGAGTCTGGAAAGTTGGGAACCAGTCACTCCACAACCTAAGAGCCTTTCCTTCCTCGCCCTGATACGTGACACTGTCCGTGTCTCTTTTTATTCATTGGCTGAATATAAGATAAATGCACCGGTAATCTCCAGATAACAGAAAAACAGGAAGAAAACGTCCTTTTCCACGTCAACAGTCCAGCAAAAACACCAAAAGTCCTTTTTAAATAAGAGTGGCAATGGCCCAGCAAACCTTTGTGGCAGAGTGTGGTGAAGTCTGCAGTTCCACTCACTTGCAGCTTGTGTCTCTCACACCAGGCAGCTCTGAACTCCCCCCTCACACTGCAGCCTGCACCCATTTATGCACCTCACCTGTCTGGGCCAGGTGGAATGGAATACTGGAGTGAGGGACAGACTGGGTTTACATCACAGATGCTAGTAGTCTCTGTGATATGTACCTTCTGTCCCACAATTCACCTCTCACTCTACTACATACCCACCCTCCCTCTGCCCCCTGGGCACTAACCACCATACAATGAGCCCTTGGACAGGGCATCCGCATTACCATTGGCTTTTCCTGGCCTGTGTTCAACTTCAAAGTCAAACTCCTGTAAGGCAAGGAACCATCTTGCTACTCTGACGTTGTTCCCTTTCCTCTTGCTCATCCACTTTAGAGGGGCATGATCTGAGACCAATTTAAATTTGCTACCCAGTAGGTAATATCTCAGTGCATCTAGTGCCCATTTTATTGTCAAGGCCTCCTTCTCCACTATTACATTTTTTTTCTCGCAGGGGGTAGGCTTCCGACTTAAAAACATGACAGGATGTTCTTCCCCGTTAACCTCCTGTGAAATAATGGCTCCCAGACCCACATAAGACACATCTGTATGGACTATAAACGTTTTCTTGAAGTTAGGAGCCACAAACACGGGCTGCTGACACAATGCACGTTTCAACTCTGCAAATGCCTTTTCTGCTCCTGGCAACCATTGTGCCATTACCAAATTTCTCCATTTCGTGAGTTCTGTTAACGGGGTTGCCATAGAGGCAAAAAATCAGGGATGAAACAACTGTAATAGCCCACCATCCCCAGGAAGGCTCTCACTTGTTTTTTTTGTCAGGGGTTGGGGCCAATTCTGTATGGCCTCTACTTTATTGCATTGAGGTTTTACCAAACCCCTTCTGACTATGAAGTTGAGGTATTTAACTTTCTCCATGCCTAAGGCACACTTTTTGGGGTTTATTGAGAGCCCCGCTCTACTGAGAGAGTCCAGTACCGCCTGAACTTTACTGAGGTGGCTCTCCCAATCCTGGCTAAATATTACGAGGTCATCCAGGTAAGCGGCTGCGTATCGTTTGTGAGGACCTAACAATCTATCCATCGCCCTCTGAAACGTGGCAGGGGCATGTTTCAACCCAAAACGCATTCTCCCATATTAGAAATAGCCGCCTGGAGTTGAAAAAAACTGTCTTCTCTTTAGCTTACTTTGTGAGGGGAATTTGCCAAGACCCTTTCGTTAAATCTAGGGTGGTAATGTACCTGGCTGGACCTAACCTCTCAATTAGTTCATCCACCCTGGGCATGGGCTAGGCATCCGACTTTGATATCTCATTGAGCTTCTGGTAATCATTACAGAATCGCCATTCCCCTGAGGGTTTAGGCACCAGCACTATTGGGCTTGACCATCCACTCTTAGACTGCTCGATTACCCCCAGTTCTACAATTCTATTTATTTCAGCGGACACTATTTCCCTACGAGCCTCCGGAATTCAGTGCAGTTTTTGGCAGACTTTTACTTGGGGGTCTGTGAGAATCTTAGGTTCAATGACCCTGGTGCGACCAGGCAGGACAGTAAATAGGTTCTTATTGCGCTGCAGAAACTCTTTACATTGTTGTACCTGGGACTTTGACAATGCCTCAGCTATTGTCACATCATGGATGTCACTCGATGACTCCATAACCAAACATGGTCTGTCCAGAGAGTCAGTCTCCTTCCAGGCTTTCAACTGGTTAACATGATATATTTGTAGAGGTTTTCTTTTCCCCGGCTGATGAACTTTATAGTTGACCTCACCTACTTTTTCTCCGACCTCATAGGGCCCTTGCCACTTGACCAGGAACTTGCTCTCTACCGTGGGGACAAGCACCAGTACCCGGTCCCCCGGACAGAATTGCCTGACCTTTGTCGTTCTATTATACACCCGGATTGGCTCTCCTGAGCCCTGAGGAGTTGTTGACTTTAGCCATTCTGTCTTGCATCTGGGCCACATGTTCCACCACACTTCTACGTGGAGTAACCTCGGCCTCCCATGTTTCTTTGGCAATTTCAAGCAATCCACGGGGTTGTCGCGCATATAACAACTCAAACAGTGAGAAGCCCGTGGATGCTTGTGGGACCTCTCGGATGGAGAAGAGCAGGTAGGGAAGCAGACAGTCCCAGTCTCATCCATCCTTCTCTACTACCTTTTTAAACATACTTTTTAAGATTTTATTAAACCTCTCTACCAACCCGTCGGTCTGGGGATGATAGACAGAGGTACGTAAGTGCTTAATTTTTAGCAGTTTGCAGAGTTCCTGCATCACCTTGGACATTAATGGAGTCCCCTGGTCCACTAATATTTCTTTTGGTATGCCCACTCTAGAAAATATATGAAACAATTCTTTTCCAATACTTTTGGAGGAAGTATTCCTCAGGGGAACTGCTTCTGGGTACCTGGTTGCGTAGTCAACTACTACCAAAATATACTGGTGACCCCTATCCGACTTTACCAAAGGCCCTACAAGGTCCATGGCAACCAGTTCGAATGGCACTTCAATTATTAGTAACGGGACCAATGGGCTCTTAAAATGTGGAGCAGGAGTTGTCACCTGGCAGGTGGAACAGGATTGGCAAAACTCTGCTATTACCTTGTAGCAGCCTGGCCAGTAGAATCTCTGCAAGATGCGCTCCTGCGTTTTTTCGACCCCAAGTGGCCCCCTAATATGTGCGTGTGTGCCAAGTGTAAGACTGTGTCTAAAGGAACCAGCTACTAGAAGCTGCTCCACTACCTCATCTCTAATTTTGGTCACTCAGTACAACAACTAATTTTTAATGGTGAAGTGAGGGAAGCTCTCTGCCGCCCCTGTACTCTGCGGTGCACTATTTATAACAGACACATTCTCAAAAACATATTTCAAAGTTTGGTCATTAATCTGGGCAGATCCAAAATTACCCGGTGCCACCTCAAGATCAATCATCTGTGGTTCTGACAGCTCCTCTTCCTCGGTTACCCCTGCAAAAGGCAACTCATCATTAGTGACTTCACTGCCCTGGTTACCCGGCGGTAACAAATTGGTCCATAAGTTCCAGAACATGGGGAAGACTCTCCCAAGGACAACATGATGGATCAAATTTTCCACTACCCCAACCTTGTGTGCACACACTCCAGAGTCAGTGTCTATGGATACCTGGGAAACTGGGTACCCTCTTGTGTCCCCTTGTATGCAAATGACCCCCAGTTTTTCCCCCTGTAGCAAGACATGGGGAAGGGAGGCCCTGATTAGTGTGACCAAGCTCCCGGAGCCGAGCAAAGCCGACACCTTGACCCCGTTGACCGTTACCTGGCACCTCTGGGGCTGTGGGTCTTTGGTCGGCGTCACACTGCATACTGGATGTGCAAATCACGAACATCGCCGACCATGTGTACAGTCCATGGGCTTTGTTTTCGCTGGACGGTGGGCTGCAATATGCCCTGGCTCCGGGCACTCCCAGCACCACAGCGGGGTGACTTGGCTCCTCCTGATGGGCACCGCTCCCTACGAACTCTGTGACTTCTCCTCCATGCTGACCCGGGATTCCTTCCTCCGGGCATTCAACCCAGATTTGACACCACGAGATGCAGCTCTTGCAGTGGGAAGCGCCTCCTCCGCTGTGAGATATCTCTCTACAAGGCCCACCAACTCATCTGCATTCTTGGGATCTCCTTGGACAACCCAACGCTGCATGGGCCTAGACAGGGACTGCACAAATCAGTCCATCACCACTTTTTCGACAATCTGAGTAGGTGATGATGTTTCCGGCTGTAGCCATTTTTGAGCCAGATGTAACAGGTCAAACATTTGAGACCGGGGCGGCTTCTCTGGAGAATACTTTCAATTATGCACCCGCTGTGCTCTGACTGCCGTGCTGACTCCCAGGTGAGCAAGGATTTCGGCTTTTAACTTGGTGTACTCTCGGGCATCCTGCTGCGCCAAATAATAATATGCCTTCTGGGGTTCTCCAATTAAGTACGGGGCCAACAACTCTGTCCACCGCCCTTGAGGCAATTCCGCCCTCTCTGCCACCCGTTCAAAAATGGCGAGGAAGGCCTCCACGTCATCTTGTGGCATCATCTTTTGTAATGTCCCTCTTACTGTTTTTAAAGTGTCCATCTGGGCATGTTGCCTGGAGGGATCTACAGTCTCTTTGGCCTGCACCACCTCAGTTAGTATGGCCAATTGCCTTTCCAGGAGTTGGTTTGTCTCCTGTTGTGCTAGTTGCTACTGGGCGACTGCTTTCTTTTGGACTTGCATTACTTCTGCTTGAGCCTTCTGTTGCTGGGCCATCATTTGTTGCTGCTGAGCAAACGTTTGTTGTTGCTGCATGTTCATTTGCACCAGCTGCTTTATCGACTCCTCCATGGTTGTATTGGCCGCCTGCATGCTCACCACTGATTTCACCCAGGACATGTACCCGTGGGTCTTTTACTGCCGGCGCATCCTCCACCAATTGTAGCAATGCAGGGGAACACACTTCAGGCCACAACCGGAATACTGTCCATGTCTCTTTTTATTCACTGGCTGAATGTAACATAAATGCACTGAAAACATCCTTTTCCACATCAACAGTCCATCAAAGCAAAAACAGCAAAAGTCCTTTTTAAATAAGAGTGGCAAAGGCCCAGCAAACCTTTGTTGCAGAGTGTAGTGAAGTCTGCAGTTCCACTCACTTGCAGCTTGTGTCTCTCACACCAGGCAGCTCTAAACTTCCCCTCACACTGCAACCTGCACCCATTTATGCACCTCACCTGTCTGGGCCAGGTGGAACTGAGCACTGGAGTGAGGGACGAACTGGGTCTACATCACAGATGCTAGTAGTCTCCGTGATATGTACCTTCTGTCCCACACTTCACCTCTCACTCTACTACAGTCTCCTGGGGTCTATGTAAGCCCCTGATTATAGTAAGTCACGAGTAGCCCCCAAACAGTCTGTGCATCGCTAGGAATGTGATAGCAGCTGATGTCCCAATATGGGGGCATCTGTGGGTGAAACCTGACTATGAGACCAATGCTAGCTGGTGACAATACAGGAGGCATTACTGACTGTCACCTTAGTGCAAGGCGCTTGAGAGCACAGAGTCATTATATAAGGAGGGTAAGAGCCCGGTGTCAGTTTATTTATACATTTCCAGCTGGAATGACAAAAATAAAATCACATGTCTTAAGGCCGAACAAAGGCGAGGTGCAGACTAACAGGGAAAAAAACACCCCTGGTCATGAAAGGGTTACAGAAGTAAAAGGTCTTGATTCTGAGGTTCTCTTGGCGTCCTTACTGCTTATAATAATATTTTTATTACTGTAGATATTTGCTGTGCAAACAGATAGAGGGGAAGATTCAAGTAGATGCACAAACATCCTGGAACGCCTGCGAATGCCGGGCAATCTAAGGTAACCTAAAAAACACCTTACATACAGCCCTAAATCCTTTATTTACCTCACTGCACTTAAGGGGTCTGTCAGTCACCACAGATGGCCACTTACCTCCAGTATAATTAATAGCACCACTCATGATACAATTAATGTCACCACTCTCCTGCAGTACAATTACATCCAGCATTTACCTCCATTATAATAAATGGATCCTGGTACTCTCATTGCCACCCTGGATGTGGGAGCCCTATATAGTTCTATCCCACACCAGGGTGGCATTAGGGCAGCCCAACATTTTCTTTCACAGAGGGGTCTATATATGTCCGAACATACCGAGTTCGTTCTCTCATTGCTTGAATTTATCCTTACTCATAATTTTTTTATTTTCGATTCGAAGTACTTCCACCAGCTCAGGGGCACTGCGATGGGGACTCCTTGTGCCCCATCGTATGCCAATCTGTACCTGGGCTGGTGGGAGGAAAAGATCGTTTTTTCTGAGGAATATCACAATCTGTCACAATATGTACTTTTCTGGGCACGATATATTGATGACATCCTTATCCTCTGGTCTTGCAAGGGAAATCCCTACCATCAAGGTAATGGGACCTCTCTTTGTTATTTTGACATACTAAAGCCTGCTATTATGCTTAGGGAAACGATCTATGCTGTATACCTTGTATACCTCGCTCCTCTAGATCTTTTGACTGGGGTGATTGGGCCTTTAAAGAGACCAGCTTTTACCTACAGATTCTAACTGGGCAGTTTGGCACTTTAGGAGGATTGACTCTAGGCAGATATAGCCTTCGGTGCTAGCCAACGAGTGTTAGGATTGACTCCCAGACTTCCAAGCTATTTTTTGACAATTGCATAAATGGAATGCTTAAGTCCGTCAGAGTGTGATAATCAGATTGGTCTCAGCTTATATACTGGATCGGTTTCCCCCAAAAGGAGACTTTGGCTTGTTGCATCTTTTTCTAGAAGCCGTCTTACCTTTTGTTCATAGGCACTAGCATGAGCATATATTGTATCTAGGACTCACAACTTTGATATACATCCCTTGGCTCTTCACCTTGAGCACAGTGATCTATCTTTGCAACTTTTGTTTATAGGCATTAGCATGAGCATATATTGCATCTAAGACTCATAGCTTTGGTTTACATCACTTGACTCTTCACCTTTGCAAATTATACGACTTATTTAGTACTATCACTCCTGATGATCCACATTTACGAAGTGGTGAAACGCGTAGAGATTATAGTACGATGCAATAATCCGAGACCAAAAGTGTGATGCAATAAACCTAAGAACAGTTTACCTAATGAGAAAATTCTGTAGTTCTTGCACAAAGACGCGCAAGTCCCTACTAAGTATTTTGTTGCGTTAGCTACTAGAGATGAGCGAACGTACTCGTCCGAGCTTGATACTCGGGCGAATATTAGCGCGTTCGGGATGCTCGGTACTCGTAACGAGTACCACGCGATGTTCTGGTTACTTTCAGTTTCCTCTCTGAGACGTTAGCGCGCTTTTCTGGCCAATTGAAAGACAGGGAAGGCATTACAACTTCCCCCTGTGACGTTCAAGCCCTATACCACCCCCCTGCTGTGAGTGGCTGGGGAGATCTGATGTCACCCGAGTATAAAAATCGGCCCCTCCCACGGCTCGGCTCAGATGCCTTGTGAGTTAGCTGAGGGAAAGTGCTATCGTGCTGGAGCTGCTGTAGGGAGAGTGTTAGGCGTTAGTGTAGGCTTCAAGAACCCCAACGGTCCTTCTCAGGGCCACATCTAATAGTGTGCAGTACTGTGTTAGCACTGTTTTTTTTTTTTTTTTTCAAAATTGGATCTGCAGAGCATTGCGCCCTGCAATAGGGACAGAAGTGGTGGTTAGGCAGGGAGAGTGTTAGGAGTTAGTGTAGGCTTCAAGAACCCCAACGGTCCTTTCTAGGGCCACATCTATCCGTGTGCAGTACTGTCCAGGCTGCTGTTAGCAGTGTTGCATATTTTTTTTTTTTTCTCAAAACCGGCTGTGCAGACCATTGCACCCGGCATTAATACTACAGGGATAGAATTGTGTAGGCAGGGCCAGAAGACATACATTATTCATTGAATAGACACTAATAGTGTGGCTTTTCCTTTGAAAAACAAGGGAAAAAATTCTATTTCGCCTGCCTCTGACAGTCCTCAGGGCTCTGGGTACGTGTGTGCTGCGTGCAGAACGTTAAAAAAAATCAGACGCAGCCAGCTACGTTTTACTGCAGGCTTGCGCCAATTTTTTTCCTGCATGGGAAATCCGTGATCTGCTGTAGCGAATAACTTTGCATCACTGCAGTTCTGTGACACATTTGCAGGGCCACAACACAGTTATTAAACTTAGTAGTATTCATTGAATACACGCAGTGTGGCTTGTCCTTTGAAAAACAAGGGAAAAAATTCTATTTTGGCTGCAGGCTTGCGCCAATTTTTTTCCTGCCTGGGAAATCAAATCACTGGTAATACACCATGCTGAGGGGTAGGGGTAGGCCTATAGGACGTGGACGCGGGCGAGGATGCGGAGGCCCAAGTCAGGGTGTGGGCACAGGCCGAGCCAGTGCGGTGGCCAGGGGTAGAGGCAGGGCCAGACCGAATAATCCACCAACTGTTTCCCAAAGCGCCCCCTCGCGCCATGCCACCCTGCACAGGTCAAGGTGCTCTACGGTGTGGCAGTTTTTCACAGAGACGCCTGACGACCGACGAACAGTGGTGTGCAACCTTTGTCGCACCAAGATCAGCTGGGGAGGCATCACCAACAGCATGCGCAGGCATATGATGGCCAAGCACCCCACAAGGTGGGACGATGCCCGTTCACTGCCTCCGGTTTGCACAACTGCCTCTCCCCCTGTGCCCCAACCTGCCACTGAGATCAAACCCCCCTCTGAGGACACAGGCACTACCGTCTCCTGGCCTGCACCCACACCCTCACCTCCGCTGTCCTCGGCTACATCCAGCAATGTCTCTCAGTGTAGCGTCCAGACGTCGCTAGCGCCACAGTTTGAGCGCAAGCGCAAGTACGACGCCACGCACCCGCACGCTCAAGCGTTAAACGTGCACATTGCAAAATTGATCAGCCTAGAGATGCTGCCATATAGGCTTGTGGAAACGGAGGCTTTCAAAAGCATGATGGCGGCGGCGGCCCCGCGCTACTCGGTTCCCAGTCGCCACTACTTTTCCCAATGTGCCGTCCCAGCCCTGCACGACCACGTCTCCCGCAACATTGTACGCGCCCTCACCAACGCGGTTACTGCCAAGGTCCACTTAACAACAGACACGTGGACAAGCACAGGCGGGCAGGGCCACTATATCTCCCTGACGGCACATTGGGTGAATTTAGTGGAGGCTGGGACAGAGTCAGAGCCTGGGACCGCTCACGTCCTACCCACCCCCCGAATTGCGTGCCCCAGCTCGGTGGTGGTATCTGCGGGGGTGTATGCTTCCTCCACTAAACCACCCTCCTACTCCTCCTACGCAACCTCTGTCTCGCAATCAAGATGTGTCAGCAGCAGCACGTTGCCAGCAGTCGGTGTCACGCGGCGTGGCAGCACAGCGGTGGGCAAGCGTCAGAAGGCCGTGCTGAAACTACTCAGCTTAGGAGAGAAGAGGCCCATGGCCCACTAACTGCTGCAGGGTCTGACAGAGCAGACCGACCGCTGGCTTGCGCCGCTGAGCCTCCAACCGGGCATGGTCGTGTGTGACAACGGCTGTAAGCTGGTGGCGGCTCTGCAGCTCGGCAGCCTCACGCACGTGCCATGCCTGGCCCATGTGTTTAATTTGGTGGTTCAGCGCTTTCTGAAAAGCTACCCCTACTTGTCATACCTGCTCGGAAATGTGCGCCGGATCTGCGCACATTTCCGCAAATCCCACACGCACGCTGCCACCCTGCGGACCCTGCAACATCGGTTTAATCTGCCAGTGCACCGACTGCTGTGCGACGTGCCCACACAGTGGAACTCTACGCTCCACATGTTGGCCAGACTCTATGAGCAGCGTAGAGCTATAGTGAAATACCAACTCCAACTTGTGCGGCGCAGTGGGAGTCAGCCTCCTCAATTATTTACAGAAGAGTGGGCCTGGTTGGCAGCCATCTGCCAGGTCCTTGGAAAATTTGAGGAGTCTACCCAGGTGGTGAGCGGCGATGCTGCAATCATTAGCGTCACCATTCCTCTGCTATGCATCTTGAGAAGTTCCCTGCAAAGCATAAAGGCAGACGCTTTGCGCTCGGAAACAGAGCCGGGGGAAGACAGTATGTCGCTGGATAGTCAGAGCACCCTCCTGTCTATATCTCAGCACGTTCAGGAGGAGGAGCATGAGGAGGAGGGGGAAGAGACAGCTTGGCCCACTGCTGACGGTACCCATGCTGCTTGCCTGTCATCCTTTCAGCGTGTATGGCCTGAGGAGGAGGAAGAGGAGGAGGAGGAGGATCCTGAAAGGGATCTTCCTAGTGAAGACAGCCATGTGTTGCGTACAGGTACCCTGGCACACATGGCTGACTTCATGTTAGGATGCCTTTCTCGTGACCCTCGCGTTACACGCATTCTGGCCACTACGGATTACTGGGTGTACACACTGCTCGATCCACGGTATAAGGAGAGCCTTTGCACTCTCATTCCCGAAAAGGAAAGGGGTTCGAGAATGATGCTATACCACAGGGCGCTGGTGGACAAACTGATGGTAAACTTCCCATCCGACAGCGCTAGTGGCAGAAGGCGCAGTTCCGAGGGCCAGGTAGCAGGGGAGGCGCAGAGATCAGGCAGCATGTACAGCGCAGGCAGGGGAACATTCTCCAAGGCCTTTGCCAGCTTTATGGCTCCCCAGCAAGACTGTGTCACCGCTCTCCAGTCAAGGCTGAGTCGGCGGGAGCACTGTAAAAGGATGGTGAGGGAGTACGTAGCCGATCGCACGACCGTCCTCCGTGACGCCTCTGCCACCTACAACTACTGGGTGTCGAAGCTGGACACGTGGCCTGAACTCGCGCTGTATGCCCTGGAGGTGCTTGCTTGTCCTGCGGCTAGCGTCTTGTCAGAGAATGTGTTTAGTGTGGCTGGGGGAATCATCACGGATAAGCGTACCCACCTGTCAACCGACAGTGCCGACAGGCTTACACTCATCAAGATGAACAAAGCCTGGATTTCCCCAGACTTCTCTTCTCCACCAGCGGACAGCAGCGATACCTAAGCAATACGTAGGCTGCACCCGCGGATGGAAGCATCGTTCTCTCTCACCATCCAAAACGGGTACATTTCTGCTTTATCAATCTGTGTATAATATTCCTCCTCCTGCTCCTCCTCCTGCTCCTCCTCCTGAAACCTCACGTAATCATGCCGAACGGGCAATTTTTCTTAGGGCCACAAGGCTCACTCATATAATTTTTCTAAACAATTTTTATACGTTTCAATGCTCTTAAAAGCGTTGAAACTTTAACTTGAACCAATTTTTCGTTAAACTGGGCTGCCTCCAGGCCTAGTTACCACTTAAGCCACATTAACCAAAGCGATTAATGGGTTTCACCTGCCCTCTTGGTTGGCCATGGCCAATTTTTTGGATGTACATTAGTACTGTTGATACAGCAATTTTTGTGGGCCCTCGCCTACAGTGTAATCAAATGAATTTTTAGCCCACCTGCATTACAGCTGACGTTACATCCGCTGTGTTGGGCAATGCAATGGGATATATTTATGTACCGCCGGTGGCTTCCTGGCACCCACCCATGCTGTGGATCCACAGAGAATTATAAATGCATCTGTTTCCACATCTAAAGAACCCCAGTCAGACTGGGGCATGCAGTGTGGGCCGAAGCCCACCTGCATTAAGCACGACATTACTACCTCAGCTGTGTTGGGCAATGCAATGGGATATTTTTATGTACCGCCGGTGGGTTCCAGGGAGCCACCCATGCTGTGGGTCCACAGGGAATTATAAATGCATCTGTTTCCACATCTAAAGAACCCCAGTCAGACTGGGGCATGCAGTGTGGGCCGAAGCCCACCTGCATTAAGCACGACATTACTACCTCAGCTGTGTTGGGCAATGCAATGGGATATTTTTATGTACCGCCGATGGGTTCCATGGAGCCACCCATGCTGTCGGTCCACAGGGACTTCACAATAGGGAGTTGTACCTGCCTGTGTCTATGAATTAAAAACCGCGGTCTGACTGGGGCATGCAGACACCTTGACAGAATGAATAGTGTGTGGCACATAGGTTCCCCATTGCTATGCCCACGTGTGCAGCTGCTGATGGCGGTGGCACAGGATTATATTTCTCATTGCTTCTGTACAGCATTGTGGGCTATCGCGCTTTTAAAGAGGGTCGCTGCCTAGCCGTGCCAACCCTCTGCAGTGTGTGCCTGCTTTTCCTCTGGCAGACGCACTTATAAATAGACATGAGTGTGGCGTGGCATGAGGGCAGCTGAAGGCTGGGCATGGACAGTTTGGTGTGCGCTGTGGACACTGGGTCGTGGGGGGGGGGGTTGGTCAGCATGTAACCCAGGAGAAGTGGCAGCGGAGTGTCATGCAGGCACTGATTGTGCTTTGTTGGAGGTAGTGTGGTGCTTAGCTAAGGTATGCATTGCTAATGAGGGCTTTTCAGAAGTAAAAGTTGTTGGGAGGGGGGGGGGGGCACTCTTGCCGGTATTGTGGCTTAATAGTGGGACCTGTGAACTTGAGATGCAGCCCAACATGTAGCCCCTCGCCTGCCCTATCCGTTGCTGTGTCGTTCCCATCACTTTCTTGAATTGCCCAGATTTTCACACATGAAAACCTTAGCGAGCATCGGCGAAATACAAAAATGCTCGGGTCGCCCATTGACTTCAATGGGCTTCGTTACTCGAAACGAACCCTCGAGCATCGCGAAAATTTCGTCCCGAGTAACGAGCACCTGAGTATTTTGGTGCTCGCTCATCTCTATTAGCTACATATGGAAACGTGACCGTGACACTATCATCAGTTTCGGTCTGACTGAACTGTCTGAACAAAGAGTGTATGATCATCTTATCCTCTGGTTGAGGATTCATCATTCCCATACAGTGACACGATCCATAGTTCTAGTCCCAATAAGTATATCTCTCTAACAAGAGTACATCACGCCGCCACGTTTTTTCGGCCCCACGGCCTCCCGGGGTAGAAACGTCATCACGCCGCGGACGCCATCACGCCGTTGCACCCGATGCGGCGTAGCTGCGTCATCATGCTGATGACGACATCACGCCGCCACGCTCTTTTGGCCTCTCAGCTCCCCGGCTTAACTATGTCATACGCCGGTGAGACCGCCACGCCGACACACTCGTTCGGCCTCCAGGCCTGCCCACTCCTTATACCATACAGGGGAAGCGCGACGCAGCGACGTCATCGTGCCGATGACGTAAGCACGCCGCTGCGTGACCAGCGCCCCCTCCCTATCCAATCACACCATGTTCGGGGGTAGCACGCCTATAATAGGAGGATCCCAAACGGGGGTATGGCATAATAGACGATCCCATCACGACTAAGTCTCACGATCGGCTACTTGTAGGAGGAATCGGTAGACAGGCTGAACAGATTCCTCCTTACAATATGTAGTTTCAAAAATTTATTACCCTCTATACCACATAAAAAGACCTTGATCGTATGGAAGCTAAATCTAGGTCCGCCCTTGAGGCTACATTATTGGTCAAGAAATGTGAACACACCCCTTAAGGGAGGAGAGAGCTTACTTTATAAGGGATGATACCTTCACTGCACTCAGATAGCCCTGACCTACCATCCAGGCCAGAGGCGCTACAGCTCTTACTCTAGATCAGAATAATGCATATCAGCAATAGGCAGTGCTACTAAGAAAGCAATAGCAATCAACCCTGCACTAGTCTTTGTAAGCCAGGCGATTATCTGACTATAGGAATGCCCAGTCTATGCCTGTTATCCCTATACAAAGCTGCGGCTGATTGCATATTGCTCTAACTATCAGATCCAAACTATATAGAGAAGTTGCCTGTCCATCACAGACTGCTATCTCTTTCTAAAAAACAATAATAAAAAAATATATAGATCTCAGATTTGTATCATATAGAGAGACTACCTATACATTAAAGGTCGTTCTCTCTTGAAAATATACAAATCTTGTACATAAAAAGAACATCCTACTGTAGTAGATCTTTATTATATAGAGAGGTTGTCTGTTCATCACAGACTGCCCTCTCTGAAAAATACATAGATCATAGATCTGCCCTATACAGAGAGACCACCTAAACATCAAAGGTTGTTCTCTCTCGAAAATACATAAATCCTATATAGGAAAAAGAACTACTTCTACTGCCTACATCCCTTCTGACAGAGTAATGCATCAGTTTAAATTGAGCAAAATAAAACTCTGGAATAAGGTATCAAATTGTAACTAAATCTACAATAATACTCAAGTAATCTCCTGATGACCCGCTTAAATTAGCGTCGAGATTAAAAAGTACTACAATCTGAGCCTACGGGCGCTCCAATTGAGATTATAAAAAGAATAGTAAACACTAATTACTGAATAAATGTGTGCTCATACAGTCAATCAACAGTCATTGGAAAGGAATTGGGTTTCTCTCAATACCAATGAAAGTGTATGACACTGCATTATTTGATACAAAGAGGTCATGAGCCCCCATATATTTGAACTCTACTTGGAATAAGAACTATATTTAAGCATTTCCAAGATAAAGGGCTCATACTCTTCGTATTCGCAAATCTTCCCTTTTACAATATTGGACATGAAAACTAAATCTATACACCTATTCAATGTCACTGTGAAGAAGAATGTAAGATAGATGCTGTGACATCCAATTCCAGTACATAATAGTGACTAATTTTTATAATAAGATAAAAAATATGGGAAGTGATGCGTAAGAAACAAATTTGACTTCACCTTGACCCGAGTTCTATGACATAGCGACACCCACCGTATCACCTCACTTTATAAACATATATCATATGGTGCCTTCTCTGAACAAAGGAAGGGTACGATAAAACCAATTAAGTAGCTATAGTCGCTTGTCATTTATATACCTCTGTCAATTTAGAGGGTTATTTGTAGTGCCCTGTTCTTGTCTACTGTGTTTTTAAAGTTATCTAATAAAAGGAATTGATTTTAATTTATGTCTAAACTGTGAAGGGTACCACACACAATACATGTAAAAGGAATCTATCACCGGACTTATGGGGCCGGATTGGAGAGCTGCATAAACCTGTGGCAGAAACCGATAATGACAAATGACTGGTTTTCTTTCATTAGTTTCCATAAAATCACTATTTATGTGACAGTATTTACAGCCATCCAGGAACATGGCACCGCGCCACTTCCCTCTCTACCGGTCTCACTGCTGGGTCACACGGTGCCCTTTACACAATCCACAACCCTGACAGTCAAAACGCATTTGGTCTATTAATTCCTGGATCTGCTCACCCTGCGGCAATAGGGGTGTCACCTCTCTCTCGAAACAATAAGAGACAAGTTAAGTTTTGTCAGTTGTGTCCTCTATATCAGCCCACAGTCCCCTGTACAGCCTCATAAATACATATGCAGTATATATCTCAGATAAACTGTACAGTATGAGCTCCTAACATAGGAAATATGATGTCATAGGCATCACAGAAACTTGGGATGATACACAAGATTGAAATACAAGACTTGAAAGATACAACCTTTTTATAAAAAACAGACCTAATAAAGAGGAGTTGTGTTGTATGTTAGGAAAACATCCATCTCCAGAGATTGAAGCTTCACAGCATGGGAGTTCTGTAGAAACTGTTTGGGTAACTATACAAGGAGAGAACAACAGGAAGGACATTATTGTAGGCATTTACTATAGACCGCCTGGACAAGCAGATGATATGGATGAACTCTTTCTATATCAGATGGCCAAGATCTCATAAAAGCATGACATACTGATCATGGGAGATTTTACCCATCCAGACATTTGTTGGAAATCTCTCTCAGGCAAAAGTAATGGGTCCAACAAATTCTTTTTTTTTTTTTTTTTTTTTAATTCTTTATTTTTGGTTTTTTAGCTTTACAACAATAGAAACAAAATTGTTAGGACTTCTTCAGGAATCTTAGTACAGTTAACTAATGTAAAGTCCTTGGTCACAAACAACGAGTATTCTTAGACGTGTGCCTGCGTGATTTCCAAGTTCACGCTGGCCCGGTGGTCAGTTCCTTGTTCCTAGACTTCTTCCCTATGTTCTGGGTGCGCTTTTTGAGAGTCCGTTACTAGTGATCGTTCAAACATTGCATATTAAAGAACTCTTGTGACCGTAACATGGAAACTTAACCTTGACGGAGGACAAGACACAGTGGGGAACGAATTGGTTTAGGTAAGTGGATGGTCCGGGGGGGGGGGGGGGTTATAGGAGTAGGTGTTATGGCCTTTAGTAACTGGAGTCTAGTAGCCTCCGATACTCCATGGAATTCTGGAAGTCCAACCAATGGAACCAGGTCTTTGTAAACTTTTCTCCAGTACCTTTGACCGATGCCGTGAGGTCCTCCATCTCTCTGATTCCCTGTACTGTGTTGAGCCAATGCGCTATCGCGGGGGGAGTTGTCAGACGCCAGAGTTTCGGTATGCAGGAACGGGCTGCGTTCACCAGGTGACGCACTACCGATTTCTTGTACACTGCTGTAGGGATCTCATTGTGGTGGAGAAGAAATAAGGCAGGGCTTTTAGGTAATGCATATTTCGTAAATTTCGAGATAATCTGCCAGATCTCCGCCCAGAAGCTCGCCAGCACCAGACAGTCCCAGAAGATGTGTAGGAGGGTCCCCTGAGCTGCGTTGCATCTCCAGCACAGAGGGGAAACCGCAGGGAATATTTTGTTTAATTTAGCTGGTACTCTGTACCAACGTGATATTATCTTGTACCCCGCTTCCTGTGTCTTGCTGGATATAGATACCGAATGTGTGAGTTAGCATATTTTTTCTACCTCAGGTTGTGTGAGTGTTATCGAGAGATCTTCCTCCCATTTCTGGATGAAGCTGTGTGGTTGGAATTCTGTCTGTGTGTTGAGGATATCATATACTAGAGATAATGTGTGTCTGTGGGGACCTTCGGCGCTGCATATGGTTTCAAACTGCATTTGCGGGCGCATGAGTGAGCTTGGGTGTGGGAGTGTGTTGAGGAAGTGTCTCAACTGTACAGTTTGCCAGAACGGAATTGGCGGGAGGTCTTGTGTCCCCATCAGTTGCGCTGCATTTAGCCATTGGCCTTCTTGTATGAAGTGGGTGACTCTAAAACTGCCTTTTTGGGCCCAACTGCGGAAGATTTTGTTTTCCATCCCAGGATGAAACGCCAGGTTCCCCAAGACCGGGAGCATTGGTGAGGGGCTGGGGGCTATGTTTGTTTTTGGTAGCATTTTCACTGCTATTGCTAGGGTAGGGCCTATCGTGGGGTGCTGGGTCAGTTCTCTTGGAATCTGTTCCGGCAGCCAGGGTAATGCTTTCAGGGGTATCGTTGTCGCCCCTTGTTCAATGGCTACCCATTGTTTGAAGGACCCGTGCCTGTGCCAGTCTATTATTCGTGTTAGGTGAGTTGCTTGGTGATATCTGGTAAAATTGGGTAGGCCTACTCCCCCTTCCTTTTTAGGTCTCATTAGTGTGCTACATGCAATGCGCGTTGCTTTGTTCGCCCAGATGAATTTGGAGGTAAGAGAGCTGTGTTGTTTGAGGAACTGTTTGGGCACATGTATGGGGAGCGCCTGTAGGAGGTAGAGGATTCTGGGTAGGATGTTCATCTTGAAGATTGCACATCTCCCGAACCATGAGTGTAGTCCCTTAGTCCACGTACTCAGGTCTGCTTTAATTTTGTTCAGGAGTGTGGGATAGTTAGCTGCGTACAGTCCTTCTATTTCAGGGGTGAGGTTTGTGCCCAGGCATTTGATGTAATTACTTGCCCATGTAAAGGGGAATGAGTTTTTAAGTTCGCTGACTAACGTGTGTGGGAGGGACACATTGAGAGCCGCCGATTTGTGGTAGTTAATTTTGAAGTTTGACACTTCCGAATACTGTTTAATTTCGGCTAGTAAATTTGGTAGTGAGATTCTCGGGTTTGTGATGAAGAATAGCAGGTCATCGGCGTATGCCGCTATTTTGTGTTCAGTGTTGGGGGTTTTGATCCCTGAAACGTCCGGGTTGGAGCGAATTCTAGCTAGAAGGGGTTCAAGGCATAAGATAAAGATTAGGGGCAATAAGAGGCACCCCTGTCTCGTCCCGTTTGTGATTGTAAATGGGTCTGACACTTGTCCATTCACTCTGACCGCGGCCGTTGGGTGTGAATATAGGCTCGAGATCCATTTTATCATTCTGAACTGACTATGTGGACCCTTGACCAAAAAAAATTTATAATAAAATATAACTTTTATTAAAGAAATTACTAAAAGGAAGAACATACACACATAAATCTAGATCCAGGAAAACCCATGGAACCGATAAAAATGTATTGATACCACTGTCCATAAACAGTAATAGACCGGTCAGTCTGAGTATCGTTATGACTCAGCCATTTAGTGTATTCGGTCTCTTTGCAGAATCTGACAGGATTATCAGAATCTATTGTATACACGTCAACCTAATCAGGAGATGAAAAAGTGACATAAGTCCGACAGTTGGATGTTACAGAACGTGACCCAAAATCCAGAGAACAGGTTCGGTGATGTATACGTCGTTCACATCGAGAAAATAAGCTATGCCGGACCACTAAAAATTGTAAGCGTAACCCAACGCGTTTCTCCCACAACGTGGGTTCATCAGGGGTTTCAATACGCAAAAAATGGTACTTTACTGGTTTAATGACTCCCAGTCAGAAATCGGATAGTGGTACAAAAATAAAAAATTGATGAAGCCTCAAAATGTCCAGTATTGTCAAATAAATGACACACTGGATATAGAGGGATCAATCAGAGTAGAACTGTCATTTCTACTGGTGACAATTATATTACTAGATAGATTATTGTCGCCATATAAGATAAATGAACTGACAGGACTACGAAAACCCTACTACTACAATGGTAGAAATAAGAGTAGGGTATAGGTAAGAAAAATTTCTACCCTTTATGTGAGAGAAAGTTATAATTTCTCAGGGATAATAGTCCCGAGTACAGAAAGATAGAATAATTTTAGCCGTTAAGTCAAAGAGTATCCCGAGGGCAAAATTTTAGCAATCGGGTCCCAGGATAATCAGATGGCATATTCACAGCAGCCCAGAATAGCCGCCTTTTGGATAGCCATCTGATAAATTTTCGCTCTAGACCTACAAGGAAAATTCCTAAGACCTATAATAGTCCCTCAATAGAGTGGAAAGAGGATTCAAAGACCTATATTAGTCCCTCAATAAGGTGGTCACAGCAGTCCACCACCAGGGCTGACATGCCGCCGTTTTGTTTATTTGTTTGATTTCAGTTTTTGCTTATTAAGGCTCTGACTTAGTGACCACCTTATTGAGGGACTAATATAGGTCTTTGAATCCTCTTTCCACTCTATTGAGGGACTATTATAGGTCTTAGGAATTTTCCTTGTAGGTCTAGAGCGAAAATTTATCAGATGGCTATCCAAAAGGCGGCTATTCTGGGCTGCTGTGAATATGCCATCTGATTATCCTGGGACCCGATTGCTAAAATTTTGCCCTCGGGATACTCTTTGACTTAACGGCTAAAATTATTCTATCTTTCTGTACTCGGGACTATTATCCCTGAGAAATTATAACTTTCTCTCACATAAAGGGTAGAAATTTTTCTTACCTATACCCTACTCTTATTTCTACCATTGTAGTAGTAGGGTTTTCGTAGTCCTGTCAGTTCATTTATCTTATATGGCGACAATAATCTATCTAGTAATATAATTGTCACCAGTAGAAATGACAGTTCTACTCTGATTGATCCCTCTATATCCAGTGTGTCATTTATTTGACAATACTGGACATTTTGAGGCTTCATCAATTTTTTATTTTTGTACCACTATCCGATTTCTGACTGGGAGTCATTAAACCAGTAAAGTACCATTTTTTGCGTATTGAAACCCCTGATGAACCCACGTTGTGGGAGAAACGCGTTGGGTTACGCTTACAATTTTTAGTGGTCCGGCATAGCTTATTTTCTCGATGTGAACGACGTATACATCACCGAACCTGTTCTCTGGATTTTGGGTCACGTTCTGTAACATCCAACTGTCGGACTTATGTCACTTTTTCATCTCCTGATTAGGTTGACGTGTATACAATAGATTCTGATAATCCTGTCAGATTCTGCAAAGAGACCGAATACACTAAATGGCTGAGTCATAACGATACTCAGACTGACCGGTCTATTACTGTTTATGGACAGTGGTATCAATACATTTTTATCGGTTCCATGGGTTTTCCTGGATCTAGATTTATGTGTGTATGTTCTTCCTTTTAGTAATTTCTTTAATAAAAGTTATATTTTATTATAATTTTTTTTTGGTCAAGGGTCCACATAGTCAGTTCTTTCCAAACTAGTTGGACTTCACTGCCTCTGTTAAATTGCATTTTATCATTCTGGGTCCCATTCCCATGTGAGTCATCGTGGCGAGCAGGAACTCCCAGTCCACCCTGTCAAACGCTTTTTCTGCGTCCGTTGACAGAAGAAGGGCCGGTGTTGCAGATTTTTTGGCCAGATAGATTAGGTTTTCTGCTTTGGTAGTATTATCTCTTGCTTCTCTTGTCGGGACGAAGCCCACTTGGTCTTTATGAATTGTTTTTGGTAGCAGAGGGGAGATCCTGCTCTCCACAATTTTGGCGAACAATTTCAAATCCACGTTCAGGAGGGAGATGGGCCGGTAGCTCTGGCACAGTGAGGGGTCCTTTCCTTCTTTGGGGAGTACGGTTATATGGGCTCTCAGGGTGTCCCTATGTATCTCTTTTCCTGATGTGATTGCGTTGAACGCCTGTAGAAAGTGTGGGGTTAGGGCCTCTCTGTATTTTTTTGTAGTATGCCAGCGTTAGCCCGTCTGGCCCTGGGGATTTTCCTGTTTGGCTCTCTGATATTGCGGCTTCTACTTCTTCTTGTGTAATTGGTTCTTCTAGCCTCTCTAGTGCTTCCTGCGTGAATCTGCGTGTGATTGGGTGTTGTAGGTATTCTTTCATTTTAGTTTTGTGTCTTTCCTTTTCTTGTTCAACTGGGGGGGGGGGGGTAATTAGGTTATATAAGGCCTGGTAGTATGCGCGGAACGCACCCGTTATCTGTTGGGGAAGATGGGTCCTTTGCCCATCGGAGGAGGAGATGTGAGGGACATATGTCTTTACTCTGTTTGCACTGAGGGCACGTGCCAGGGTGCGGCTTGGTTTATTACCGTATTCGTAGTAGTGGCGTCTGCATTTTACTAGGGCTTCCTTTGCCTGACCTAGGCATATTGATCGCACCTTTTCCCTTAACTGGGTAAGTTCTGCCCCCACTGTGATGTTTTGGCTGGCTTTGTGTAAGGTTTATAGTGTCTGGATTTGGTTTAAGAGTCTGCGTAGATGTGCTCCCCTTTCCTTTTTAATGCGCGACCCAAGACCTATCATGTGGTCCCTGATTACACATTTGTGGGCCTCCCATATGACTAGCGGGTCTGTGTCTGGTGTGCAGTTGTTTTCAAAGTATTCTGTTATGGCTTTTTGTATTTCTCCTGATGTCTCGGGGTTGTGGATAAGAGACTCGTTTAGGCGCCAGTGCCAGGCTCTTTCGTGTGGTAAAGGTAATGTTACTAAGATGGATATGGGCGCGTCATCGGAAAGTGTAATGTTATCTATTTCTGCTGCTGACACCCGCGGGAGTGTTGAGTGGTGTACTAGGAAAAAGTCGATCCTAGAGTATGAGTTGTGTGGATTGGAGAAGTGCGTGTAGTCCCTTGTTTTGGGATGTAAGATTCTCCATGCATCTATTAACTGGTGCTTGTGGAGTATTTTCCTAATTTTACGGTGCGTGGCTAGAGTGAGGTAACTTGTTCCCTTAGATGTATCCACGTGTGGTTCAAGTGGGAAATTAAAGTCTCCTCCCAGGACCAGTGTTCCTTCTTTGAATTCATCCAAGTCCTCCAGGGCTCTTTCTAAAAAAGGCACCTGGTTGGAGTTGGGGAGGTACATGTTTGCGAGTGTGACTGTGGTGCTGGCGAGCTTACCTTTCACGGAGACATATCTCCCCTCGGTGTCACTTTCGGTTGCTGCGTGCTCCCAGGGGATCTTGCTGGCAACTAAGATCGACACCCCTTTGGCTTTAGCGCCTGGATTCAAGCAGTGATAGGCATTCGGAAATCTAGCGTCGGAGAATCTCGGGCCCCCTCTGTTCGGAAATGGGTCTCTTGTATCATGGCAACCTGCGCTTTTTTCTTCCATAGGAGGCGGAGGATGGAGGACCTCTTCTCCAGGATGTTCAGTCCCTGTGCGTTAAGAGAGACTACCTTAAAGTTTGGGGTGTTATCTGGCATATCTGGAGGAGGTCGGGGTGATCTGTGTGGAGTTGCCCGAGGCTCTCCTAGCTTGTGGCAGTGGGGTATAGGAGGTGGGAGTGGGTAAGGTTCAGGGGGGAAGGTCAGGTGCACACGAGGTAGAGGGGGCGGGTAAAGGGGGTAGACAAGACAAGTTCTAGAGTCTTTTCGACTTAACCAGGGAACCTGTATCCCTCCAGCAAGTGGGGGGACACCGGTAACCCTGTGGCCCTAAAGGGGGAAAAAACGTGGCAGAGCGCGGGGGAGCCTGTTACCGCGTGTCTTCAGCGAAATATGTCGCCAATATGCACCTGTGGGCGCGCTCGTGATGTACAGTTTACTTGACAGACAGTGTGAGTAAGTACTGTCGAAGTAGTTTGTTGATGTTTCGGAGTTCCATGTCGCCGCGGCTTGTAGTCTTTCTTGTTTATTCCGGTAGCGTTCGTTGCATGTCGTGAGCGGGAGGTTCTCGTGGAGGTGGTGTTGTCTACTGTCCGTTGCTGCGGGGCGTAGGTTAGTTTGGGTGCTTGTAACGTGAAGGCGGGATGTTCCATGTTGTTAAGGTTTCCTGCTCGTCTCAGCTGGCGTATAGGAGTCTGTGTAGCTGATGGCGAGTTTTAAAGTCTATGTTGTGTCTGGCGCCTGTTGATTGAGGTCAGCTACCCCAGTTATTGGTTTGCGGTCTTATGTTTGGGGGGGGTCTTGGGATCTTCTGGCTTTGTACACTAGATGGCGATGTGTCCACCTTGGAGTCTTCGTATTTCATACATTGGGCGGTGCTGCGTCTTGGGGTGTAGTCCAGTCTGGGATTGGCGTTGGGGGGACTCCTAGAAATTCAACCGCCCCTTCTAGGTCTGCGGGGGTCTTAACCGTGAAGAGCCTGCCTCGTTTTCTGAGGCTCAAGTGGAATGGGTGTCCCCATCGGTATGTCGCTTCGGCTTTTCGTGCTGCTTCCAACAGGGGGCGTATCATTCTCCTGCAATTTAACGTCAGCCTGGAGACATCTGGTAGGATAGAGATGTCCATTCCGTTGTGCTTAATGGGACCCAGTTCCCAGGCCAAGCGTTGTAGCTCCTCTTTCTGCCTGTAAAAATGTACCCTGCAGATTACGTCTCTTGGTAAGTTCGGGTTCCGCGGTCTGCCCCTTTGTAGTCGGTGTACCCTGTCTAATTCTATCGGTCTGTTTTCAGGGCGTTGTAGCATCTTGCAGAGCATTTTTGTATACAACTGTCGAGCGGAAGTGATGTCAGACACCAGGAGCAGCGGCACGAGACGGAGGCACGAGCGGGGAGCTGAAGGGGACAGCGGAGCAGCTCAGCAGCCGAATCAGGTGCGGGGACAGCGGCAGCCGAAGCAGGTGCGGGGACAGCGGCAGCCGAAGCAGGTGCGGGGGCAGGAGTGACCAGTGAGACCGGAGCGCAGCAGCCGGCGCCAAGAGGCCACCAGGAGTTCAGCGGAGCAGCTGAGACAGCAGGGCAGAGTGAGCGGCCGCCGGGACAGCGGGTGACATCACCAGGAGGAGCGGAGGAGTGGAGGAGCTGATAAGTATCTACCTCTGTGTGTGTTTGTGAGCTGTGTGTCTTCTGTGTATCTGGTTAGTTGTGTCTTCTGTGTGTGTGTCTGGGGGTCTAAGTGTTTGTGAGGGGGGAATAAAAAAAAAAAAGTTTGACTGGTTGCGCATAAGTATCAGCGGGTAAGAGGTTGCGCGAGAGGGGCAGCGGGTGAGGGGTTGCAGCAGCGGGTGAGGGGTTGCGGCAGCGGGTGAGGGGTTGCGGCAGCGGTTGAGGGGTTGCGGCAGCGGGTCAGCGGTTGCGGCAGCGGGACAGCGGTTGCGGCAGCGGGACAGCGGTTGCGGCAGCGGGACAGCGGTTGCGGCAGCGGGTCAGCGGTTGCGGCAGCGTGTGAGCGGAGTGTGAGCAAGTCTATCTTCACTACTTCAACAAGTAAATTGTAGATCCCCATTAGGATGAGCTCCATGCCTGGCAATGCCATCCAGTGTGCTACTTGTGCAATGTATGCGGTCCTTGATCAGCCGATCGAGGGTGCATACTGTTGTGCAAGATGCATGCACGTCGCACATTTAGAAGCCCAAATTCTGGATCTAAATGGGCAACTGGCAACACTGAGAGCCGTTGACATCATGGAAAGGAGTTTGGTGCTCACTGAGCAGACACTCGCTGGGGTAGAGGCGGGGGCGGATGGTAGTACGGAAGAGCAGGGGGAGCAGGCAGTCAGCTGGGTGACAGAAAGAAGGAGGGATAGAGGGAAGAGAACCAGGGAGGCTAGTCCTGAACTGGCACAACCCAACAAATTTGCAAGATTGGCAGATGAGGGGGATGCCATTACAGAGCCAGCACCGCTGCAGCACGACACGCCCTCTGAACGCCAGGGGGATGACTGCTCCAGTGAGACGGGGACGGGGAGCGCAGGGCAGTCTAGACAGGTTCTAGTGGTGGGGGACTCAATTATTAGGGAGACAGAGAGGGCAATCTGCCATAAAGACCGGGATCGTCGAACGGTGTGTTGTCTTCCTGGCGCTCAAGTTCGACACATGGCGGATCGGATTGACAGATTACTGGGAGGGGCTGGTGAGGATCCAGCAGTCATGGTGCACGTTGGCACCAATGAACAAGTTAGAGGTCAATGGAGGGCCCTCAAAAATGATTTCAGGGACTTAGGGTCCAAGCTCAGGGCGAGGACCTCCAGGGTAGTTTTCTCGGAAATACTACCTGTACCTAAAGCCACACTAGAAAGGCAGCAGGACCTTAGGGAGGTAAACAAGTGGCTCCGGAGTTGGTGTAAGAAGGAGGGATTTGGGTTCCTGGAGAACTGGGCTGACTTTGCGGTCGGCTACAGGCTCTACCGTAGGGACGGGCTGCATCTTAATGGGGAGGGTGCAGCTGTGCTGGGGGAAAAGATGGCTAGAAGGCTGGAGGAGTGTTTAAACTAGGGACTGGGGGGGGAGGGTAAAATGAGAAATAGTGGGGTAGCCAGTGTAATTAGCGATCTGGGTCCAAGCAAAGGGAATGGGGGACGAGCAGGGGGTGGGGTTAGTACAGTTAGAACTGATAGATCAGCCATAAGTACGAATAGCAACAAAACAAATTTAAAAAACAAAAAAAATGATATAAATTGTATGATCACGAATGCACGAAGTCTGATCGGTAAAGTGGGCGAGCTTGAAGCGAGAATGACTGATGAAAGTTATGATATAGTCGGAATTACTGAAACATGGCTTGATGATAAGTGCGATTGGGCGGTGAATTTGCAGGGGTACATTCTCTTCAGAAGAGACCGAAGGAACCAGAAAAGGGGAGGGGTATGTCTGTACGTCAAATCGAACTTGAAGCCGAGGCTACGGGAGGATATAGGGGTAGGAGACGAACAGGTGGAATCTCTGTGGGTAGAAATACAGGGAGGAAAAAATAACAAAATCCTGATAGGGGTCTTCTATCGACCACCAAAAGCAATAGAAGAAACTGATAACTTACTACTAAGGCAGATAGATGAGGTGTCAAAACGAAACGAAGTAATTATCATGGGGGACTTTAATTACCCAGATATAACATGGGAGAACGAAACCTGCAAATCTCACAGGGGTTATAAGTTCTTGAGAGTAATTAAAGACAATTACCTGAACCAACTTGTGCAGGAACCAACAAGAGGGAGGGCCATTCTGGGCCTAGTACTAACTAACAAACCGGAACGTATAAGGGGGGTGCAGGTTGAGGGGCACTTGGGGAACAGCGACCACAATATAATCAACTTCCAGCTGTCAATCAATAGGAAGCCTTATCAGGGAGAGACAAAGAAACTAAACTTTAGTAAAGCAAAATTTGATCAGCTTAGAACTACTATCGGTAACATTAATTGGGACAACATCCTCAAAAATATCAGTACGGAGGAGAAATGGGAAAAGTTCAAAAGGATCCTAATCGCCTCATGTGAGCAGTTCATTCCCTTTAAAAATAAAAGAAACTCAGCTAAAAGGAAACCAATGTGGCTCGACAAGACGATGAGTACCTCAAGGAGATTAAGGGAATAACTCCTCACCAGCATGGATTCATGAAGGGTCGCTCATGTCAGACACATCTGATCAGTTTCTACGATGAAGTAAGCTCTAAGCTGGACCAGGGAGAATCTATTGATCTTGTATATCTGGACTTCTCTAAAGCCTTTGACACCGTGCCACATAATAGGCTAATATACAAAATGAGGCAGCTCGGACTGGGCGAAAACGTGTGTAAGTGGGTAAAAAATTGGCTCAACGATAGAAAGCAGAGGGTGGTAATAAATGGTTCGTACTCTGATTGGACCACAGTCGCTAGCGGGGTGCCACAGGGTTCAGTATTAGGCCCCACTCTGTTCAACATATTTATTAATGACCTGATAGAGGGGCTGCACAGCAAAATATCAATATTTGCAGATGACACAAAATTATACAATATAATTAATGCAACGGAGGACAATGTGCGGCTACAAACGGCCCTGGATAAGACGGGGGCTTGGGCAGGAAAATGGCAAATGAAGTTCAATGTTGAAAAATGTAAGACTATGCACATAGGCAGGAGGAACGGATGTCACAAATACTCACTTAATGGGGTACCACTAGGGAAAAGTGATATGGAAAAGGATCTGGGGGTATTAGTGGATAATAGACTAAACTGGAGTAACCAATGCCAGTCAGCGGCTGCAAGGGCAAATAAAGTCTTGGGGTGCATCAAAAGAGGTATAGGGGCGAAGGACGAGAACATTATCCTTCCATTATATAAGGCACTTGTCAGACCTCACATGGAATACTGCGTACAATTCTGGACACCGGTGCTCAGGAAAGATGTCACAGTGCTTGAGGGGGTTCAAAGAAGGGCAACTAAACTAATACATGGAATGACGGGACTGGAATACCCCGAGAGGTTATCAATATTGGGACTATTTACTCTAGAAAAAAGAAGGTTAAGAGGTGACCAAATAACCATGTATAAGTACATGAGGGGACAACACATGGATCTCTCCCGCGATCTGTTTACACCCAGGACCACGACGGTAACAAGAGGACATCCGCTACGATTAGAGGAAAGTAGGTTTCATCACCAACACAGAAAGGGGTTCTTTACTGTAAGAGCAGTTAGACTGTGGAACTCTCTACCGGAGGAAGTGGTGATGGCAAAATCCATAGAGGAGTTTAAAAGGAGACTTGATGTCTTTCTGGAGAAGGATATTACAGGATATAAATATTAGGTTAAGTGTCAATCCTGGTATATAGGCAGGTAGGAACTATTAGGGGTTGATCCAGGGAACAGTCTGATTGCCATTAGGGAGTCGGGAAGGAATTTTTCCCCCAAAAGGGCTAATTGGCTTCTGGCCTTGGGGTTTTTTGCCTTCCTCTGGATCAACACAGTAGGATAGACAGGCTGGACTAGATGGACAATGTCTTCATTCGGCCTTACATACTATGTTACTATGTTACTATGTTAGTTACATGCTCGTACAGGTCCTCTGGGGGGACTTCCTCTGGGATGCCCCTAAGTTTGAGATTATTCCGGCGGCCTCTGTTTTCGATGTTGTCTAGGTGGAGTGTTAGATCCCTTATTTGTTTCTGCTGTTGTTCAATCGTGTTCTGCATTAGCTGGAGGTCTGTAGATGGGGCTGTCGCTTTCTGTTCTAGGTCTGCAACCCGCTCTGTTAGCTCCTGCACTGCGAGATTAACCGCGCTAATTTCCGTGGTATGATTTTCATCGCTACGCCTGATGTGCGTGTCGAGGTCTGTTTTCATGGGTAGGGCTTGGATCATTATCCATAAGGCCTGCAAGGTCTGTAAATCATCTTGTGGCGGGCTCTGCAATGTGAAGGCTCCGGTTGTGCTCTGCATTGTCGGTGCATGTTTGCCCGAGTAGAGCGGGTCCAGATTGCTGTAGCCCTTTTCTGGGCTATTGTTACTTATGGGCATTATGTCTGCCACCTGGGGGGGGGGGGGATATCCAGGGGGTTCAGACTTTCCTTAACTGGGTTATGTGCAGCTGTTCCTCCTGGCTGCTACTATGTGGTGATGTCCCTGTGGTTTGTGCTGCATTAACTGTGAGGGTAGAGTTCTTCTTTCCTCCCCTGCTGCGGTTCTCCCCTCCCCTCACTTTGCTTCCTCTGTGCGGCAGCCGGCTGATCCCCTGTGTTATCAGGCATCTGCTCCACGTGGTGTACTGGTGCCATTGTGGGAGAGCCTTGCTGGATGTCTGCTGCGGTCTACTGCCTCTCTGCTGTGTTTCTCTGCAGGCTGTCAGCAGGCTCCGTGTCTCCCTTCCCGGCTGTGATCCCCTTCGGGCTGGCTGTGCTTCTCCCTGGGGCTTCCGGTCCTCCTGCCCTGCCGCGCGCCGGCTCTCTGGGACTGCCTGGCGCCATGTTAGAGGATTTCCCGCCTTGTCTCCCACGCCGGGGCCGCTTAGATAGCGGCTTATCGGCGTACTGCCGACCGATGGTGGGTCTCCCCTCTTCCTCGCTCCTCTCTTCAGTGCAGGTTGGCGCTGCATAGTGGCTGTATTAATATTCTTCTGCGCCAGTGTTACTGCAGGATAAGACGGCTGCATTGCAGGTGCGGAGAAAGAACACATGACCGGCTCCATTGCCGGTCTTGTGTTCTTTCTTCCAGCGCTGCAGAGAGTCGTCTACACCTCCAGTGCGGCTGTCTTCTTCGTGCAGGAAGACAGGCGTATCAGCACCGGATGCACCCGTGTGACTGAGCCCTTACTGACAACTTTATCTTCCAAAAGGTAGAAGAGAAGACGAGGGGGATCTGCTATCTTGGACCTAATTTTTACCAATAGGAAGGAAATAGTTGAGGAAGTAAGGGTGGCTGGGACCTTAGGATAGCATGAACACTGCCTCCTAAGGTCCCGGCCCCCCTAAACAAGGAAACTACAGGCCAGTGAGCCTGAACAATATACCGTGAAACATCTTTGAACAAATTAGGCTGTCTGTACACGGGCAAGTTTTCATTGCGTTACCTACGGCGATAATCCGGCCTCGGGGAACGCAGTGAAAGCTCTCCATAGCGTTGCTATGGAGAGCGCTTCCCCTCTATCCACGAGTGGAGAATCACAGCGATTCTCCGCTCGCGAACAGCAAATCGCAGCATGCTGCGATTTTGCACAATTCTTCAAAAATGTATTTATTGAGGTTTTCTTAAACAAAGCACAATCCGTACAAATAGTCGAAGGAAAAATGAATTAAGCTCGCTTATCAGAATTGCAAATAAATGACCTGTCTCATTAAATAACTTATGGCAAGCTGCAGTCATATAACAATCTATAGGTGGGTTTAAATGAACATTAGGTTAATGACATTGGCACTACTTGTCCTACGGTGAGACCCATAGACATGTTAAGATCTTGGATACTTGGTAGCATAATTCAATTTTAGGTAGCGAGGCATACTATATTAATCATAAGCGTGAGCCATGCGGCCCGTCGGCCCCCATCGCTCCATGAGGTCGTGTGATGACAACCTCTATGTTCGACTGTGCAACCCCTCGGGGAGTCTGAGAGGTAAACCCCGTACCGGAGGGGTCGAAGGGGTAACCTATGGGTCAGAAGCATGTGTATATGTAGGGGTCCATGTCCTGGGCTCCTATATCGATCTACAAAAACCACTTTAGAACCGAGAAAGAAAAAGAGGAGAGAGGGAGGGGAGGGGGGGGGGGGGGGGAATAGGGTAGGTATTAGCTCTCGCCTCGGTCCCCCGCGCAATATATTGAGGCTTGAAATTTGTGGTAGTAACATACATAGTAACATAGTTTGTAAGGCCGAATGAAGACAAAGTCCATCTAGTCCAGCCTGTCTATCCTCCTGTGTTGTTAATCCAGAGGAAGGCAAAAAAAACCAAGAGCAGAAGCCAATTAGCCCTTTTGGGGGAAAAATTCCTTCCCGACTTCCTAATGGCAATCAGACTAATCCCTGGATCAACCCCTAATATTTCCTACCTGCTGTGTACCCAGATTAACAATTAACCTAAGATTTATATCCTGTAATATCCTTCCACTCTAGAAAGACATCAAGTCCCCTTTTAAACTCCTCTATGGATTTTGCCATCACCACATCCTCAGGCAGAGAGTTCCACAGTCTAACTGCTCTTACAGTAAAGAACCATTTTCTGTGTTGGTGATGAAACCTGCTTTCCTCTAAACGTAGCAGATGCCCTCTCGTTACAGTCACAGTCCTGAGTATAAACAGATCATGGGAGAGATCCTTGTATTGTCCCCTAATGTATTTATACATAGTTATTTGATCACCCCTTAGCCATCTTTTTTCTAGAGTAAATAATCCCAATTTTGATAGCCTCTCTGGGTATTCCAGTCCCATCATTCCATGTATTAGTTTAGTTGCCCTTCTTTGAACCCCCTCCACCACTGTAACATCTTTCCTGAGCACCAGTGACCAGAACTGCGCGCAGTATTCCATGTGAGGCCTGACAAGTGCCTTATATAGTGGAAGAATAATGTTCTCGTCCTTCGCCCCTATACCTCTTTTAATGCACCCTAAGACTTTATTAGCTTTTGCAGCAGCTGACTGGCATTGGTTACTCCAGTTTAGTCTACAGTTCACTAGTACCCCCAGGTCTTTTTCCATGTCACTTTTCCCTAGCAGTACCCCATGTGCATAACCTTACATTTATCCACATTGAACTTCATTTGCCATTTTTCTGCCCAAGCCCCCAGCTTATCTAGGTCCGTTTGTAGCCTTACATTGTCCTCTGTTGTATTAATTATATTGTATAATTTTGTATCATCTGCAAATATTGATATTTTACTGTGCAACCCCTCTATCAGGTCATTAATAAATATATTGAACAGAATGGGGCCTAGTACTGAACCCTGTGGCACCCTGCTAGCGACGGTGGCCCACTCAGTATGAACCATTTATTACCATGCTCTGCTTTCTATCATTGAGCCAATTCTTAACCCAATTACACACGTTTTCACCCAATCCGAGCTGCCTCATTTTATATATTAGCCTATTATGCGGCACAGTGTCAAATGCTTTAGAGAAGTCCAGATATACAAGATCAATAGACTCTCCCAGGTCCAGCCTAGAGCTTACTTCATTGTAGAAGGTGATCAGATTGGTCTGACATGATCAACCCTTCATGAGCCCATGCTGGTGAGGAGTTATTCCGTTGTTCTCCTTGAGGTATTCTATGATTGTGTCTCTCAGAAACCCCTCGAATATTTTTCCCGTTACTGAAGTGAGACTTACCGGCCTGTAATTACCAGGCTTACTTTCGGTCCCCTTTTTGTAAATTGGAACCACGTTGGCAATGCGCCAATCCAATGGTACAACCCCGGTCTTTATTGCCCCCCTTACAGTCTTGTCGAGCCACATTGGTTTCCTTTTACTCTAAATTCTTTTATTTTTAAAGGGAATTAACTGCTCACTTCAGGTGATTAGGATCCTTTTAATCTTTTCCCATTTGTCCTCTGTACTGATATTTTTGAGGATGTTGTCCCAATTAATGTTACCGATAGTAGTTCTAAGCTGTTCAAATTTTGCTTTACTAAAGTTTAGTTTGTTTGTCGCTCCCTCATAAGGTGTATTATTAAATGACAGTTGGAAGTTGATTATATTGTGGTCACTGTTCCCCAAGTGCCCCTCAACCTGCACTCCCTTTATTCGGTCCGGTTCGTTAGTTAGTACTAAGTCCAGAATGACCCTCTCTCTTGTTGGTTCCCGCACAAGTTGGATAAGGTAATTATCTTTAATTGATCTTAAGAACATATCACCCCTATGGGATTTGCAGGTTTCATTTACCCATATTATATCTGGATAATTAAAGTCCCCCATGATAATTACTTCATTGCGGTTGGACACTTCTTCTATCTGCCTAAATAGTAAGGTTTCAGTTTCTTCTGTTGCTTTTGGTGGTCTATAGAAAACCCCTATCAGGATTTTGTTTTTTTTTCCCCCCTGTATTTCCACCCACAGAGATTCCACGTGTTCATCTCCTGAACCTATATCCTCCCATAGCTTCGGCATTAAGTACGATTTAATGTACAGACATACCCCTCCCCCTTTCTGGTTCCCACGGTCTCTTCTGAAGAGATTGTAACCCTGTAAATTCACCGCCCAATCGCACTTTTCATCAAGACATGTTTCCGTAATTCCGACTATATCATAGTTTTCATCGGCCATTCTCGCTTCAAGCTCACCCACTTTACCGATCAGACTTCTTGCATTCCTGGTCATACAATTTATACGTTTTTTTTTCTAAATTTGTTTTGTTACTAATGGTACTGTTGGCTGATCTGTCAGTTCTAACTGTACTAATCCCTCTTCCAGCTCGACCCCCATTCCTATTACTTGGCCCCAGATCGCTAGCTACACTGACTACCCCACTATTTCTCTTTCTGCCCTTCCCCCCAGTCCCTAGGTTAAACACTCCTCCAGCCTTCTAGCCATCTTCTCCCCGGCCTAGGTCCAGGGAAGTGCACAGTGCAGATTCTTATGTTAAGCCATCGGCAAGCCACCTAACAAAGGCCACGGAGCTTTCATGGTCTAACCACACAGTCCAGGTGTCAGAGGTTTTCTGCTTCCTGGTCTCCCTCAGAGTCAGTGCTCCTGAGCTCCTCCATGTACCTGATGTGTTCTAGTGCCTCCGTCCACATGGCCCTTGTTAGCTCTCCCCTCCGTTTCGAGTGTAGGGGGATAATGTGGCGCATGGCCATTATAAAAGGTCTTAAAAGCCCCTTTTTAACATGGGAGATAGGACCTGGAAACATAGACAAAAGAGCCACTTCGGGGGTGAGGACCAGGGGTGACCTACACATCGCCTCATACAACCTGGCAATGTTACTCCAGAGTGGAGCTATTAGTGAACAGCTCCACCAGATATGATACATGGTTCCCATCCCTGAACCACACCTCCAGCACTTACCAGGAGTTCTTGGGAAAATTCTATGAATCTTGTCCGGAGTCCTGTACCATTGCTTCATTATTTTATAGTTTAGTTCCTGTGCCTTGCTCGAGATGGACAATTTGTGTATGAGGGTATAGGACTTAGTCCAAGGCTCTTCGGGGAAAAGTCTTCCGAGCGTCTCCTCCCATCCCGTCTCCCATCTTGGCCGCGTCTCCCCCTTCTCGGAGTCGATCAACAACCTGTACAGCAGAGAGACCACATGAGGGGGAAGGAGGGGGGCGGGGCTACGCATAATCTTTCAAAGGGTGTTAGTTCCTTTCTTAGTAGGTCACGGGCCTTCAGCGATCTAAGATAGTCCCTCCTCACCTGAAGGTACTGTATCCACGCTCCAGGTTTTGTTTCCTGACCTACTGCAATATCTCTTAAAGCGCACATCCCCTGTGAATCAAGGATGTTGCGTGCTTGAGTCCTGGGGAAATGAAGCATGAATAGCAGTGTCTCCGTAGATATTGTAGCTTGGATCTGAGGGTTACCTGTTAAAGGGGTCAGGGGGCCTGGACAAGTGAATATCCTCCTCATCCCTCTCAAGCGGGTCCATGCCCTCAGCAGGCTCAGAGCTAGGGGCGAAGCCCCTGCCCCTCTCCAGTCCACAATGCCTGGGACCCAGAAGGCACCCCCCAAGTTGAACCGGTTCTGTCCTTTTTCCAGAGGCACCCACGCTTTCTCATCCGCGCAGTGTAAGATATCCAGAACGCATCTACCTATTGTTGCTTTATGGTAGAGTTCAAGATCCGGCAGGCCCGCTCCACCCGAACTTTTTGTTCTAGTTAGGATTTTGTAGCTTATTCTTGGAGAGAGGTCTTTCCAAACGAATCTAACCATAGCCCTCCGCAACTGAGTGAAGAAGCGTCCAGAGAGGTCACATGGGACAGTCTGAAAAACATATAATCTGGGAAGAATGTTCATCTTAAGAACGTTGATTTGTTCTTGCCTGTTTAATCTCTTACATGCCACAATCAATAGCAACTGCAGCATGTAAGCAGATGGCAGGGGGAAGGGGATCCTTTAGTTGCCCCTTGGCACCCAGTAGTGTACTTTCCTAGTGACCAATTACATCTTCACTTCCCCTTGAGGGATGAAAAAAATGGCGTCAAAGAAGTTCAATAAAATTTCAAGAAATGGCCGAGCGCTGCCTGTGATTTCTGAGTGCTGTGACCAATCACAGGCAGAGCTCAAGCAGCTAGATGCACCTGAGCCCCTGCAGAGGTGTGTGTGTGCATATATATATATATAAAATATACAGCTAGGAATGATTTTCAGGAAGGAATGATTTTCATTCAGAAAATGATTTTCAAGAATATTTAAAGTCTTCCCCTGAATATTATTGAGGGGGTTGCTGACATACTATTGCTTTCAATGGGGCTGCCTGCAGCAGCAGTGGCCCCACTGACAGCAATAGGCACGCAGCTTCGTTCACGTGTGTTTTTGCACGTGCGTGGACTTGCGGATTTGTGTACACACACACGCATGCATGCATGTTCAATACAATGCTCGTGTTAACAAGGCCTAAGTCTGCAGCACCAAATCTGCAACAAAATTCAAACCATTTTTTTTTGTGTAAATTTAGCCCCCTAATTTGAAGAGTTAGAGTCTACCTTCACACAGGCAAGCTTGATACTGGGCCAAGATGCTCACAGCAATATCGTAATAGCGATTCTTCTGACGCTTCCGACACGCGGCGCTGCAGCGTGCTTCTTTCCTGCACGATTTTGTTCTTTTTACTGTGCAAGAGATGCAGATTTGCTGATGTGTCGGTCCGGCCCGCTCTCACATCGTTGGCATACAGCTCACTCTTTTGGAAGAGAACAGAGATGCTTGAGTATTTTTGCTTTGTTGGCTCATGTTTTGTATCTTCTGACATGACTTCCCAGCTAAATTCTGTCCTGAGCTGCCTTATTTCCAGGATGTCTGGCGAGCGGCGTAGCATGTTGCAAGAGGAGCCAAGAAGGAGGCGCAGCATGTGGGTGCATTCTCTGGTGGCTATGTGGTCTGAAAAAGCGCACTTCCATTCCTTGTTTTTGGATTTGCACAGGCATCCAGAAACATTTTTTTACTTCACCCACATCTCAATTGCTACATTTGATAAGCTCCTAGAAGTGGTGGTCCGCTATACATACCGTACTTTTCGCCTTATAAGACGCACCGGTCTATAAGACGCACCCCCAATTAGAGCTGGAAAATAGGGGGAAAAATAATGCCCCCCCCCCCCCCCCCAGCGTTCGGCGGCGGCGGCGCTGCTGCAGGCTGTCGCTCCCTCCTGGTCTCCGGCAGAGCATTGCTTTCTGGACGCAGGGCTTAAAAATCCAGGCCTCCAGAAAGCTAATACTGTGATTGGCTAACATACACCGTCACCCAATCACAGCCATTCAATGACATCATTGAATGGCTGTGATTGGCTGAAGGCGCACGTATGTTAGCCAATCACAGCCATTCAATGATGTCATTGAATGACTGTGATTGGCTGACGGTGTATGTTAGCTAACACAGTATTAGCTTTCTGGAGGCGGGGATTTCAAGCACCGCGTCCAGAAAGCAATGTTCTGCCGGGGACCAGGAGGGAGCGACAGCCTGCAGCAGCGCCGCAGAATGCCGGGGGAGGTGAGTAATGATTTTTTTTTTTGACAGGAGAATCTAACTGATTTGTTCGTGCGATCGCGAATTTAACATGCAATCGCAGTAAATTAATCGCATCCGCGTGCTAAATTCGCGATCGCGCTAAAAATGGCGATCGGAATGAATATTCGGCACATTCGCTTTATAAGACGCAGGAACTTTCCCCCCCCCCCCCCCCCCACTTTGGAGGCAGAAAAAGTGCGTCTTATAAAGCGAAAAATACGGTATACACTGGTTGGGGCTAATAGCAGAGCACATTCCATTTCAATGTTCTATTTAGCGTTCCAAGGGTTAACACACAGGTGGTTTTTTACTTGGTGATGGTGGATATCTATTTAAGCAGGTTGCACAAGATTTTAACACTGAGGTGAACAAGGGTTCGCTTGTGAACCCGAAACGCATTCTCTGTAAACCTGCTTGTTTTTGTGGCATATTAGATCTAATATAGATTGAAGCATTCTTACTGCTTGTCAAGTTCCCATTATCTGGATTGTGGGTTCATGATCAGAGCTGCTGTCGGCGCCAGGTTTTTATATTCAACAATTGAACTTTGCCAACGATGATTACCTAGGATGTATCAATCTGCTTTCTATGGGGGCCGTTGGGAGATGTCCACGTGTACATTCTGCGTTTGGGTTGCATAAACCATGTGTTTGTTATCCTGAGACGGTTTTCATGGCAGAACTGTACCAAACGATCACCAACTTCATTTCATTTCTCCAAGCCCAAATCTTCCTGTGTCTGTTTCTTGACAAAGACCTTCTATGTAACGGTCGAAACATCGCCTTTTCATTTGATGATGTGATGTCTCCATGAAAACATAAAAACTTCTTATTGCACCTGAAAAATTGGATTCTGCTGCCTATTTCTCTTCTTTAGAGGGTATTTTATGGAACGTTGCATCCCCGCCAATAACATGCAGGGACTCCCACATTTGCACGACGCTCAGGAACCGAGAATTGCGTATCTCGGATCAGATGCGTCCAAAACTACTCGTGTGTGGGCTCAAAACACACGTAAAATCAGAACAGGAAATATCGTGGTCATATTTTCATGGTGAGTCACACCCACACGGAGTTATGAAGGAAATATGTATTTCAGGGAATTATGTGTCCCAAGATAAGCCATTCCCCACGGGGGCTGGAAGGAACTAAATGGGAGTTACCCCAGTGAGAGTTTAAAAATCGCACACGGACGTGTGCTCAGGGTCAGCCCCTTGGAGGTCACTATACGGGAGGTCTCGTCCGCAGTTCTGGCGCGACTCCACGCCAAAGAATGGTAACACTCTTCTTTTAACCCTTGTTCTTTTACTGTCTGTGATATCACATGTAAGGCTCTTGCCATTTATCTTGTAACATCATTTTTGTATTTTTCTGTAAATAATCACTGCTCTTTTCTTTGACAATTAAACGTTAAATTAATTATTGAGCCTCGTCCGTGTTAACACGAAACCATATTCTCCGAAGATTGCATTCATAAGTCATAGATCGGGTTCCAATTTACCGTAACGAAATTGGTGGTGGCAGCGTTTGTGTATGCATATTGTAGAGCTCTGGAGTGCGTTAGGACGGATCAGGTGGGTGATTTGAGTTTCCGCTTCGCATGGGTGCAGAAGTCGGAGAATGCTATATACAAATCAGCCTGTATTCTAACGACTGCCAGCTTGCAATACTGCAGAATGTTTGAGGACCAGAGGCGGGATCGATAGGTTTCTTCCCTTCCCCTTTCTACTCTTGTCCAGTCAGGGACAAATTGTTAATAAGTGAAGGGCCAGGTGGGTTGCTGTGGAGTTGTGGCTGTGGCTCATGGTCGCTTTTCAGGAGTCTGGAAAGTTGGGAACCAGTCACTCCACAACCTAAGAGCCTTTCCTTCCTCGCCCTGATACGTGACACTGTCCATGTCTCTTTTTATTCATTGGCTGAATATAAGATAAATGCACCAGTAATCTCCAGATAACAGAAAAACAGGAAGAAAACGTCCTTTTCCACGTCAACAGTCCAGCAAAAACACCAAAAGTCCTTTTTAAATAAGAGTGGCAATGGCCCAGCAAACCTTTGTTGCAGAGTGTGGTGAAGTCTGCAGTTCCACTCACTTGCAGCTTGTGTCTCTCACACCAGGCAGCTCTGCACTCCCCCCTCACACTGCAGCCTGCACCCATTTATGCACCTCACCTGTCTGGGCCAGGTGGAACTGAGTACTGGAGTGAGGGACGGACTGGGTTTACATCACAGATGCTAGTAGTCTCCGTGATATGTACCTTCTGTCCCACACGTCACCTCTCACTCTACTACATACCCACCCTCCCTCTGCCCCCTGGGCACTAACCACCAAACAATGAGCCCTTGGACAGGGCATCCGCATTACCATTGGCTTTTCCTGGCCTGTGTTCAACTTCAAAGTCAAACTCCTGTAAGGCCAGGAACCATCTTGCTACTCTGATGTTGTTCCCTTTCCTCTTGCTCATCCACTTTAGGGGGGCATGATCTGAGACCAATTTAAATTTTCTACCCAGTAGGTAATATCTCAGCGCATCTAGTGCCCATTTTATTGTCAAGGCCTCTTTCTCCACTATTACATTTTTTTTCTCGCAGGGGGTAGCCTTTCGACTTAAAAACATGACAGGATGTTCTTCCCCGTTAACCTCCTGTGAAATAACGGCTCCCAGACCCACATAAGACACATCTGTATGGACTATAAACGTTTTCTTGAAGTTAGGAGCCACCAACACGGGCTGCTGACACAATACACGTTTCAACTCTACAAATGCCTTTTCTGCTCCTGGCAACCATTGTGCCATTACCGAATTTCTCCCTTTCGTGAGTTCTGTTAACGGGGCTGCCATAGAGGCAAAAAAATCAGGGATGAAACACCGGTAATAGCCCAACCATCCCCAGGAAGGCTCTCACTTGTTTTTCTGTCAGGGGTTGGGGCCAATTCTGTATGGCTTCTACTTTATTGCATTGAGGTTTTACCAAACCCCTTCTGACTGTGAAGTTGAGGTATTTAACTTCCTCCATGCCTAAGGCACACTTTTTGGGGTTTATCGAGAACCCCGCTCTTCTGAGAGAGTCCAGTACCGCCTGAACTTTACTGAGGTGGCTCTCCCAATCCCTGCTAAATATTACGAGGTCATCCAGGTAAGCGGCTGCGTATCGTTTGTGAGGACCTAACAATCTATCCATCGCCCTCTGAAACGTGGCAGGGGCATGTTTCAACCCAAAAGGCATTCTGCTATATTAGAAACAGCCACCTGGAGTTGAAAAAAAACTGTCTTCTCTTTAGCTTCCTTTGTGAGGGGAATTTGCCAAGACCCTTTCGTTAAATTTAGGGTGGTAATGTACCTGGCTGGGCCTAACCTCTCAATTAGTTCATCCACCCTGGGTATGGGATAGGCATCCGACTTTGATATCTCATTGAGCTTCTGGTAATCATTACAGAATCGCCATTCCCCTGAGGGTTTAGGCACCAGCACTATTGGGCTTGACCATCCACTCTTAGACTCCTCGATTACCCCCAGTTCTAGCATTCTTTTTATTTCAGCGGACACTATTTCCTACGAGCCTCTGGAATTCGGTACAGTTTTTAGCAGACTTTTACTTGGGGGTCTGTGAGAATCTTATGTTCAATGACCCTGGTGCGACCAGGCAGGTCAGTAAATAGGTCCTTATTGCGCTGCAGAAACTCTTTACATTGTTGTACCTGGGACTTTGACAATGCCTCAACTATTGTCACATCATGGATGTCACTCGATGACTCCATAACCAAACATGGTCTGTCCAGAGAGTCAGTCTCCTTCCAGGCTTTCAACAGGTTAACATGATATATTTGTAGAGGTTTTCTTTTCCCCGGCTGATGAACTTTATAGTTGACCTCACCTACTTTTTCTCCGACCTCATAGGGCCCTTGCCACTTGACCAGGAACTTGCTCTCTACCGTGGGGACAAGCACCAGTACCCGGTCCCCCGGACTGAATTGCCTGACCTTTGTCGTTCTATTATGCACCCGGATTGGCTCTCCTGAGCCCTGAGGAGTTGCTGACTTTAGCCATTCTGTCTTGCATCTGGGCCACATGTTCCACCACACTTCTATGTGGAGTAACCTCGGCCTCCCATGTTTCTTTGGCAATTTCAAGCAATCCACGGGGTTGTCGCGCATATAACAACTCAAACAGTGAGAAGCCCGTGGATGCTTGTGGGACCTCTCGGATGGAGAAGAGCAGGTAGGGAAGCAGACAGTCCCAGTCTCATCCATCCTTCTCTACTACCTTTTTAAACATAAAATCTTAAAAAGTATTAAACCTCTCTACCAACCCGTCGGTCTGGGGATGATAGACAGAGGTACGTAACTGCTTAATTTTTAGCAGTTTGCAGAGTTCCTGCATCACCATGGACATAAATGGAGTCCCCTGGTCCACTAATATTTCTTTTGGTATGCCCACTCTAGAAAATATATGAAACAATTCTTTTCCAATACTTGTATTCCTCAGGGGAACTGCTTCTGGGTACCTGGTTGCGTAGTCCACTACTACCAAAATATACTGGAGACCCCTATCCGACTTTACCAAAGGCCCAAAAGGTCCATGGCAACCAGTTCGAATGGCACTTCAATTATTAGTAACGGACCAATGGGCTCTTAAAATGTGGAGCAGGAGCTGTCACCTGGCAGGTGGGACAGGATTGGCAAAACTCTGCTATTACCTTGTAGCAGCCTGGCCAGTAGAATCTCTGCAAGATGCGCTCCTGCGTTTTTTCGACCCCAAGTGGCCCCCTAATATGTGCGTGTGTGCCAAGTGTAAGACTGTGTCTAAAGGAACCAGGTGCTAGAAGCTGCTCCACTACCTCATCTCTAATTTTGGTCACTCAGTACAACAACTCATTTTTAATGGTGAAGTGAGGGAAGCTCTCTGCCGCCCCTGTACTCTGCAGTGCACTATTTATAACAGACACATTCTCAAACATATATTTCAAAGTCTGGTCATTAATCTGGGCAGATACAAAATTACCCGGTGCCACCTCAAGATCAATCATCTGTGGTTCTGACAGCTCCTCTTCCTTGGTTGCCCCTGCAAAAGGCAACTCATCATTAGTGACTTCACTGCCCTGGTTACCCGGCGGTAACAAATTGGTCCAAAAGTTCCAGAACAGGGGGAAGACTCTCCCAAGGACAACAGGGTGGATCAAATTTTCCACCACTCCAACCATGTGTGCACACACTCCAGAGTCAGTGTCTATGGATACCTGGGAAACTGGGTACCCTTTTGTGTCCCCATGTATGCAAATGACCCCCAGTTTTCCCCGCTGTAGCAACACATGGGGAAGGGAGGCCCTGATTAGCGTGACCAAGCTCCCGGAGCCGAGCCAAGCTGACACCTTGACACCGTTCACCATTACCTGGCACCTCGGGGGCTGTGGGTCTTTGCATACTGGATGTGCAAACCACGAACATCACCGACCATGTCTACAGTCCATGGGCTCTGTTTTCGCTGGACAGTGGGCTGCAATATGCCCTGGCTCCTGGCATTCCCAGCACCACAGTGGGGTGACTTGGCTTCTGATGGGCACCGCTCCCCACGAATTCTGTGGCTTCTCCTCCATGCTGACCCAGGATTCCTTCCTCTGGGCATCCAACCCAGAGTTGACACCACGAGATGCAGCTCTTGCAGTGGGAAGCGCTTCCTCCACTGTGAGATATCTCTCTACAAGGCCCACCAACTCATCTGCATTCTTGGGATCTCCTTGGACAACCCAAAGCTGCATGGGCCTAGACAGGGACTGCACAAATCAGTCCATCACCGGGGGCGTGGCCAAGCCTGCAAAGTGTGAGGACGCACTGAAACGTGGCTCCGGAGTCATAGAGGCTTTTAAGGCATCTTTTGGCATATTATAGCCAGCAAGTGCTTCCCACACTAACAGCAAGATCTTACCTGCAGTGTGAGGATCATTTAGAGCGGTTTCCCCACGAAATCGGGACATCGGGAGGCTCGGTGCGCTGAGCCAGCACGGAGTCCGGCAAGGGAGCGGGAGTGAGGAGAGAGAGCGGTGCGCATAGAGAAGCCTCGGAGGAACTGTTTCCCTGCAGCGGAAGATCCCTGGTGAGCGCCTGTCGGCAGCGCCGGCGGAGGTGAGCTGAGGAGAGCCAGGAGAACAGGGGCGGCTCACGGGACACTTCTCTGGCAGTCTGAGAGTCTCGGTGCGCTGAGCGCTGAGCGCGGAGCCGGCACAGAGTTCTGCACGGAAGAGGAGGAGAGGAGAGAGAGCGAGGTGTGCAGAGGAGCCGCTTAGGAACTATTCCCCTATAGCGGAGGATCCCCGGTGTACCCCTACCGGCAGCGCTGGTGGAGGGGGGCTGAGGAGAGCCCAGAGAATAGGAGCGGCTCACAGGACGTTTATGCAGACAGCCCCGCGAGCGGGAGCCACGGCAACAGGCAAGAAGGAGAGAAAACAACGTTCTCAAAAGTAGTGAGTACCGGAGACCCTGATAAGCCTTCCCACATACTAGGCATGCTCCCCAGGGCTTAAAGATCGCTCATTTTACTCTGAACGCCAACTCCCTGCCAGCAAACCCGCTTCCCGCCAGAATCTCCCGCCATCCAGCCCCCCTCCCTCTTCCCCCACAGTGCCTGCGGCCATTACAGAGTGCAGTAGCTCTATATTAAAGGAGCTGTCAGCCCAAACGGCACAAGTTTTAGCAAGACAAAATCTCTTTAAAGGGCACTGCCCTAATTTTTTCGGAGCTGGTTTATCCAGCTCCAAAACTCTTTCAATTTTTGAAGTCTTTAGACGCACGCAGGCTAGCACTGCAACCCACAAAACAATTTTCTTTTTCCATCACTAACAAGCAAATAGCCCACAGGCTTGCTGTAAAGAAAAGAAGAGACCCCTCCAAAAGCATAGTTCAAATCTTCTACGGAGCTGTATCACACAGATCTGTGAAAAAATTTTTAGGACGATAGAAATAAGTCTGCCAAAACCGCAAAATTCAATTTTCCCTCTGTCATCTTGAAACACCATCTTCCCATGGGGTGAAACTCGCCCACAAAGATGACAGGCTGAATTCTAACTAGTGTGGAAGAAGTTGCACCTTGACCTGACCCATAACGCCGGGCACAATAATATACGGCTGATTCCCGGGACCTTTCCGACCGTCAAACAAACTCCAACAAACCCCTTACAATCGCATAAAATGGTGAAGGGAAGCAGAGACCGTAGTGGCGATCCACCAAATACACCAAGAGGACAAAAAAATCAAGTTGACATGCAGAAATTTCTAAAAAAGAAAAACTTACAATCTCCAAGCACCTCTGCAAAATCGCTTCCCCCACAAAACACCTCTGACCAAGCAACCCCAGATTCAGAGCTAGACAGCGACATGGAAGAGGAAGAGTGCGACCTCAATACCCAAATATCTAAATCCTTCCTTCAAAAAGCACTACTGAAAGTCACCCAACCAATAATGTCAGAACTAGCGGATATCAAAACCGAGTTACAACAAATGGGCCACAGAGTGGAGGACCTGGAAGGTTCATGCTCAGCCATCATAGAACATGCAAAAGCCACCACGCAAGTGGTGGGGGTCCACCGCTCATACCTTGACCGAGCGCTTACCTTAATCGAAGATCAAGAAAACCGTAGCAGGCGCTGCAACATCCGGATAAAAGGGCTACCGGAATCCTGGGCAGCAGAATCCTTACGCAAAGTGGCTGAAGAGATTTTTACTGACTTACTGGGCGAAGAGAGGGCCACTCACATCCAAATCGAAAGAATTCACAGAGCAATTAGACCCAAACCAAAAAATGGAGACCCGCCAAGGGATGTCATCTGCGGCCTGCTCTCCTTCACAGACACAAGTGCCATTTTAAATGCCGCAAGAACTCACCAGACATTTAAATATAACGATGCAACATTACTCTTCTTCCAAGACATCGCGCCATCTACTCTGGCAAAAAGGCGGATACTGCGACCACTTCTAGAAGCTCTGAAATCGAAAGGTATTCAATACTCCTGGCTGTTCCCATTTGGCCTAGCAATCAACGATGCAGGACACAGATTGACGGTTAGAACCCCGGAAGATCTCGAGGTGATTTGGCAACAACTGAAAATAGATCCAATAGATATACCTTCTTGGATGCCGACACAATACGATCTAACTATACCACCGCTTCCGGAGATAGAGCCTTGGAAGTTAACAACAAAACTCAAATCACCCAGAAGCAAAAAACATGGCGCAAAAACCTCATCTTAGGACACTTTAAGAGTCTTTTCCTCGTTGTTGGAGTGGTGATGGTCCCCCAGAGGAGTGGTGCTGTGGACTAATGAGAGTGAGACCCAGACACGAGACTTTTACTTTCTGAGTAATGAGCGAACTTCCTCACACTGTCTTTTTCAACAGTAACGTTATTGAAAAAGAGACACTGGCGGGCCCCTCCTCGCAATACTCAAGAATTCACAGGAGACTTCTCGGGCTGTCCTCTCCGTGTACGTCCAGACCAGCATAAGAAGAGGGTATGAGCACCGGATGTTAAAGTAAAATGTTTTGAGTAAATTCTGTGTTGTCAGAGGTATTTAGCCTGTATTGGTCGGGATTGTGCATTGGGGGGTTCGGGCCAGGAGGCTGGGTCCTGGGGCTGGGTGGGGCCCGGTGGCCGTACGGGGGTCGGCCCGCCGGGTTCCCTCCCCGCCCGGGGATCACAGCGCGAGAGCGATTTGATCAAGTTGGCTCGCCAGCTTACTCTAGTTATAATAAGTTCCTAGGCAGAATGTGTCATATGGGCTTCAAAGGATACTGTTGCACTTATTATTGTTCTATGTTAACGTGCCTTTCTTTTTCCTTCTACCTCTCACCTCGTCCACTTTCTGCTGCTCCGACTAGCCTTTCTCCATACCCAGGTTAAGCCAAAAACACCAGGACTTTGCCGGTGGAGGGAGGTGCTCGCCCAGCGGGCGGAGAAAAATTCTCCAGACGGCATAAACGGAACAGAGAATAACATCCGACCACGCGCCATCAGGGGAGGCCACACATGTGAGTGAACTTACCACACACTGAACTCCAACACCTGCCCTTATTCAAGGGCAATACCGAGATGAGAAAGACACCGACAACAGAGACCCGCAAGGGGAGGTTGTCGGGGTGCTTCTGATCCACACAAAACAAACACAGAACATATAACAGTTGACTGGACATTTACACACCAGTCAAGAACCCAACGTTAATTGCAGACCTTCTGCTAACAGTTTAACCGATTTCCCCTCCACCCTCATATTCTGCGCAAACCGACAAGTATACAGAACCCAGAAATATGTCTGCGAGACATCTTAACAATGCCGATACCCCACAATACAAACAGAAAAAACAACAGAGTTTCTCCACATCCCCCCAAACAGGTAGCACAACATTTACCACCTTCAACGCTAAAGGCTTAAACTCCCCTAACAAAAGACACCATATGATATGGCTATTGAGGAAAAATAAAACCAAAATCGCATTCCTCCAAGAGACCCATTTTAAAAGTAACAAGATTCCAATCCTCCCCAAAAACTATTTTAAACAATGGTTCCACAGCTGCAACCCCTCCTCAGCCTCTAAGGGAGTCACAATCGCAATTCACAAAGATTTCCCATTCCAGTGTGAAAAACAACTAACAGATACAGAGGGACGCTTTATATTCGTTAAAGGCAAAATAAGAGGAGTCCCATACACCCTAGCTAACATCTATGGGCCCAATACGAACCAATCTAAGTGGCTCACGGATACTCTGCATACACTGAGAGCTTTTGCAGAGGGTCAGGTGATTCTGGGCGGGGATCTAAATGTGACATTAAACCCGTTACTAGACACCTCGAGGGGCAAGTCCCAGGTCTCGCAGAGGGCGCTGAAAAAAATTCATATAGCCTTGCAGGAACTAAATATAACTGACTCCTGGAGATATAGACACCCAGAAGAAAAATATTTTACATTCTACTCGCACATTCACACCTCACATCAGAGACTCGATTACATTTTTGTGTCAAACAATCTACTAAAAGCAATACACAGTTCTCAAATAGATTGCATAACAATTTCAGACCACGCCCCAATGCACACGAGTTTAAATATATTTTCGAACAACCTAGGGGAATGGAGATGGTCCTTGAACGAGTCGATATTAAGAGAAGAGGAATACAAACAAGAGCTGATAAAAAATCTCTCTGAATTTTTCGAAATTAATTCCAAAGACAACACAAATGCTCCCTTGATATGGGAAACGCACAAGGCTTTCGTGAGAGGATTATTCATTTCCCTGGGTTCGAAACTGAAGAAACAGAAACAAAAAAAAATAGATGAACTATTAACAAAAATTGCAGTCTTAGAGCGAAAAAGAAAACTAGCACTTGTAGAAAAGGCACAAATCGAACTTAATTCCCTCAGGGATCAATTAAGATCAATCCTTGACAAAAAATTCACTAAATCCTCTATAAATTACAAACAAAAGATCTATGCACACGGAGACAAGGGTGGAAAGCTGATGTCAACCCTCATTAAAAAAGCGAGGGAAAAAACCCATATCAAAGAGATTAAAAGAGCCTCGGGAGGGAAAGCTACATCATCTAAAGATATAGCGACAGAATTCCATAACTACTACACAAATCTATACAACATTGAAGGCAAACTCACACAAATAGAGCTTGAAAGAAAACACAAGAACATGGAGAAATTCCTTAAAAAGCTCACCCTTCCCAAGATTAGCTCAGAAGAAGCCACAGATTTACTGACCCCTGTGAGTCAAGAAGAACTGACAGAAGTAATAAATAGCTTCCCTAACGGCAAGAGCCCGGGCCCTGATGGCCTCACTACAGGCTACTATAAAACACTACTACAAAGTCTGGAACCCCATCTCAGAACTACGTTAAACGCTATTATGAACGGAGCCACATTCCCCACACAAACGCAGGAGGCCCACATCGCCTTAATACATAAAGAAGGCAAAGACCCAACCCTATGTAACAACTACCGCCCAATCTCTCTACTGAACGTAGATATAAAAATCTGGGCAAAAATAATTGCTAATCGCCTGAGCAGCATTATACCCAAACTAGTTTCTGATGAACAGTCAGGGTTCGTTAAAGGTAGAGAGGGAAAGGACAACGCCGCCATACTCCTACATTCGATACAATATGCTAAGAAAAAGAACATCCCCCTAATTTTCCTGGGGATCGATGCTGAAAAAGCATTCGATAGAGTTAATTGGTCATTCATGAGAGCGACTCTAGACAAATTTAATTTCCCTAGCCAACTAACCGACGCTATCTTCTCCCTCTACGCAAAACCCTACGCCAGAATAAAAATTAATGATATCTTATCCCAACCATTTAATATAACAAACGGTACGCGCCAGGGATGCCCACTTTCTCCCACATTATTTATCCTTACACTGGAAATTCTCCTTCAGGCGGTCAGACAATCCCCAGAAATCCGAGGCTTGGAGGTTGGAGGAGATTGTATACAATCTGCTGCATTTGCAGATGATGTGTTATTCCTGATCACAAATCCGGCACAGGGACTCAATAGCTTAAATCTCTTGCTAGATGAATATGGCAGCTTCTCCAACCTAAAAGTGAATACAAATAAATCGGTAATACTGAATATTTCGCTGCCCCCCCCACAGGGCAGAAGAAGTGAAGAGATCATCACCATATGTATGGGCAGATCATTCATTAGACTATTTAGGTATCAAAATTTCAAATAACCTGTCCAAACTTTATGAGATCAATCTGAGACCGTTAATTACAGAAATCTCATCACTTCTCACCGCATATAACTTTCCCATAATTTCTTGGTTTGGGAGGAAAAACCTCATTAAAACATACATTCTACCTAAAATTCTATACAAATTACAAATGCTACCAATACACATACCCAAATCCTTTTTCAAGGAAATCAACTCACAATTTTCGCGTTTCTTCTGGAAATACAAACGTCCGCGACTAGCATACTCGTTAATGTCTAGAAGAAGACAACACGGAGGTGTGGGCCTCCCTAATATAATGGAATATTACAAGGCAATAAACCTTAATAGATGGCTGGGTCTGGTGGCTCCGACCAAAAGCCAAAAGTTAAGGAAAATCGCACAACAAACTTATGGTAACAATCTGATAAGAGATCTGTGGCTTCCCTGCCCAAAAACATACCGAGCCAAAGAATTTAGCATCCTGTTGAGAGGTATCTGCGAGACCTGGGACTCCCTATCCCACAGATTGGCCCCCCTGCCATCACCATACACACCGTTAAGCCTGCTCCCCAACACCCTCAAAAATCCTAAGACTGGGATTCCAGAGAACCTCTGGAACATTTTTGAAGGAAATACAATTCAGGATTTTCAAAACATTATGCACGAGGAACCCACCACTATTATTAACTCCCTAGGCATACAAAAGAAACTACAAAATCTCCATATTGCGCATATTGCGAACACAATAGCTACATTTAAAAAAGATTACCCCTCCACAAGACCAACTACGGAATTTGAAAGGTTAATAAAATCACAGAATACAGAACTCAGGAAAATTTCCTCGATTGTCAAAAACTTCACAACACCTCATACATTAAGTAGACCATCTTATATCTCCTCGTGGGAGAAGGAGCTGGACATCAAGTTATCGGAAATAGAAATTAAAACGATATTTAAAGCTTCTTATGGCGCTTCCCCTTGCGTGCGCCTCCAAGAAAACAACTACAAACTATTGTCCAGATGGTATAAAACCCCCGAGTGGTTGTATAACTACAAACTGGCAGATTCAAACAGGTGCTGGAGATGCCAGGAGGAGGTGGGATCTTACTTACACATCTGGTGGAATTGCAAAATAATTAAACCCTTTTGGTCAGCGATTGAAAGCGAAATGCATAGAATTTTGGGAAAAGCAATTGACTTGACTCCAGACACGATAATTTTAAATAGACCAAACAAGTCATTCAATCCCCTAAAGGACAAACTAGCCGCTTTTATGGTGGCAGCAGCTAAAGCGTTAATACCCCTCCACTGGAAAAGCCCTGCACCCCCCCCTATTACGATGTGGAAAACAAAGATCAACCAGATATACCAGTTTGAGGAGATCCTTAGTTGGACAAACTCGACATATCCAACATTTTTGACAATATGGTCGCCATGGGTAGACTCTTGCTCTAGTACCGCAACACAAGGCGGATTCCCCGCAGCGGACCCCTCTTGATTTGAGGGGGGTAACTCCACCGGAGCCTCCATAATAGTCTCTCTGAGAGGTGTCCGGATTGCACTGTAATAGAGTCAAAGCATAGTAGCGAACAAGTAAAGATACTAGATGGAAATAATCCACCTCACACAACTAACTCAATCCTCCAAAGCCATACACTAGAACAATCTTCTCACACCAACTCTGAGCTATAGCACCTCACAAGACTTGAGACATGACGGACCTACCCCCTTCCGCTTGTAAGACCACAGAGTTTCAGGGTGCCTAGAGAGCTGCCAATTGGGAGATGTCGGGAGGACGTCGCTGGGGCGCTCGCGTCCCTGCACCCCCCCGGTGGGGACGTGACCGCCCGCACACATGCGACTAATCCTGAGATTGGCCTCAGGGACTTAGAGATATGGGGAAATAAATTCATTATCCGCATTTGGATTAAAGTAGGGGTCGCGTGGAAGACAACAGTTTACGCACCACGCCCACCCAAGTGGCGTTAACCGCAGAACTAAAGCTTGTAGTCTGAATACAGAGACTTGTGACCACCCCCCACCCCCTCCCCGTCCCCCTCCCCCACCCTTGCCTTTAAGCCTTACTCTTCTGATAAGTTGTAGAGATTTGACTAGTTTAGGTACTTGGATGTGATGATTTATGCCCACTCTGGCCAGATAAATAAAGACTATGTGCCAGTGTCTGACCGGGATGGGCAGTTCAGATACAAGTCAGTTTGATAAGAACATAATGTTATGATGGTAACATACGCATATAATTCTGTAAGAAACTCTATGTTACTGAAGTTTAGACAAACAGCTGGTACTTATGTAAAGTTGAATACCATGTATGATAAACTCTTTCAATAAAAAGTGAATTAATAAAAAAAAAAAAAAAAAAATCAGTCCATCACCACTTTTTCGACAATCTGAGTAGGTGATGATGTTTCCGGCTGTAGCCATTTTTGAGCCAGATGTAGCAGGTTAAACATTTGAGACCAGGGCGGCTTCTCTGGAGAATACTTTCAATTATGCACCCGCTGTTCTCCGACTGCCGTGCTGACTCCCAGGCGAGCAAGGATTTCGGCTTTTAACTTGGTGTACTCTCAAGCATCCTGCTGCGCCAAATAATAATATGCCTTCTGGGGTTTTCCAATTAAGTACGGGGCCAACATCTCCGTCCACCGCCCTTGAGGCAATTCCGCCCTCTCTGCCACCCGTTCAAAAATGGCGAGGAAGGCCTCTACGTCATCTTGTGGCATCATCTTTTGTAATGTCCCTCTTACTGTTTTTAAAGTGTCCATCTGGGCATGTTGCCTGGAGGGATCTACAGTCTCTTTGGCCTGCACCACCTCAGTTAGTATGGCCAATTGCCTTTCCAGGAGTTGGTTTGTCTCCTGTTGTGCTAGTTGCTACTTGGCGACTGCTTTCTTTTGGACTTGCATAACTTCTGCTTGAGCCTTCTGTTGCTCGGCCATCATTTGTTGCTGCTGAGCAAACGTTTGTTGTTGCTGCATGTTCATTTGCACCAGCTGCTTTATCGACTCCTCCATGGTTGTATTGGCCGCCTGCATGCTCACCGCTGATTTCACCCAGGACATATACCCGTGGGTCTTTTACTGCCAGCGCATCCTCCACCAATTGTAGCAATGCAGGGGAACACACTTCAGGCCACAACCAGAATACTGTTCATGTCTCTTTTTATTCACTGGCTGAATGTAACATAAATGCACTGAAAACATCCTTTTGCACGTCAACAGTCCATCAAAGCAAAAACACCAAAAGGCCTTTTTAAATAAGAGTGGCAAAGGCCCAGCAAACCTTTGTTGCAGAATTTAGTGAAGTCTGCAGTTGCGCTCACTTGCAGCTTGTGTCTCTCACACCAGGCAGCTCTGAACTTCCCTTCACACTGCAACCTGCACCCATTTATGCACCTCACCTGTCTGGGCCAGGTGGAACTGACTACTGGAGTGAGGGACGGACTGGGTTTACATCACAGATGCTAGTAGTCTCCGTGATATGTACCTTCTGTCCCACTCTTCACCTCTCACTCTACTACAGTCCCCTGGGGTCTATGTAAGCCCCTGATTATAGTAAGTCACGAGTAGCCCCCCAAAAGTCTGTACATCGCTAGGCAGGTGTTAGCAGCTGATGTCCCAATATGGGGGCATCTGTGGGTGAAACCTGACTATGAGACCAATGCCAGCTGGTGACAATACAGGAGGCATTACTGACTGTCACCTTAGTACAAGGGGCTTGAGAGCACAGAGTCATTATATAAGGAGGGTAAGAGCCTGTTGTCAGTTTATTTATACATTTCCAGCTGGAATGACAAAAATAAAATCACATGTCTTAAGGCCGAACAAAGGCGAGGTGCAGACTAACAGGGAAAAAACACCCCTGGTCATGAAAGGGTTACAGAAGTAAAAGGTCTTGATTCTGAGGTTCTCTTCTGGATGCGGCGTCATTACTGCTTATAATAATATTTTTATTACTGTAGATATTTGCTGTGCAAACAGATAGAGGGGAAGATTCAAGTAGATGCGCAAACATCCTGGAACGTCTGCGAATGCCAGGCAATCTAAGGTAACCTAAAAAAATACCTTACATACAGCCCTAAATCCTTTATTTACCTCACTGCACTTAAGGGGTCTGTCAGTGACCAAAGATGGCCACTTACCTCCAGTATAATTAATGGCACCACTCATGATACAATTAATGGCACCACTCTCCTGCAGTACAATTACATCCAGCATTTACCTCCATTATAATAAATGGCACCACACACAATACATGTAAAAGGAATCTATCACTGGACTTATGGTGCCAGATTGGAGAGCTGCATAAACCTGTGGCAGAAACCGATAATGACAAATTACTGGTTTTCTTTCATTAGTTTCCATAAAATCACTATTTATGTGACCGTATTTACAGCCATCCAGGAACATGGCACCGCGCCACTTCCCTCTCTACCGGTCTCACTGCTGGGTCACACGGTGCCCTTTACACAATCCACAACCCTGACAGTGAAAACTCATTTGGTCTATTAATTCCTGGATCTGCTCACCCTGCGGCAATAGGGGTGTCAGCTCTCTCTCGAAACAATAAGAGACAAGTTAAGTTTTGTCAGTTGTGTCCTCTATATCAGCCCACAGTCCCCTGTACAGCCTCATAAATACATATACAGTATATATCTCAGATAAGCTGTACAGTATGAGCTCCTAACATAGGAAATATGATGTCATAGGCATCACAGAAACTTGGAATGATACACAAGATTGAAATACAAGACTTGAAAGATACAACCTTTTTATAAGAAACAGACCTAATAAAGAGGAGTTGTGTTGTATGTTAGGAAAACATCCATCTCCAGAGATTGAAGCTTCACAGCATGAGAGTTCTGTAGAAACTGTTTGGGTAACTATACAAGGAGAGAACAACAGGAAGGACACAATTGTAGGCATTTACTATAGACTGCCTGGACAAGCAGATGATATGGATGAACTCTTTCTATATCAGATGGCCAAGATCTCATAAAAGCATGACATAGTGATCATGGGAGATTTTACCCATCCAGACATTTGTTGGAAATCTCTCTCAGGCAAAAGTAATGGGTCTAACAAATTCTTATCCGCTCTTAGGGCTCAGTCACATGGGTGCAACCGGGCGCCGATGCGCCATTGCTACTGCAGGATAAGACGGCCGCACTACAGGTGCGGAGAAAGAACACATCACCGACTCCATTGCCGGTCTTGTGTTTTTTCTTCCAGCGCTGCGGAGAGTCGTCCACACCTGCAGTGTGGCTGTCTTCTATGTGCAGGAAGACTGGCGTATCTGCACCGGATGCACCCCTGTGACTGAGCCCTTACTGACAACTTTATCTTCCAAAAGGTAAAAGAGAAGACGAGGGGATCTGCTATCTTGGACCTAATTCTTACCACAGGAAGGAAATAGTTGAGGAAGTAAGGGTGGCTGGGACCTTAGGATAGCATGAACACTGCCTCCTAAGGTCCCAGCCCCCCTAAACAAGGAAACTACAGGCCAGTGAGCCTGACTTCTATACCGTGAAACATCTTTGAACAAATTAGGCTGTCTGTACACGGGCAAGTTTTCATTGCGTTCCCTACGGCGATAATCCGGCCGCGGGGAATGCAGTGAAAGCTCTCCAGCTCTCCATAGCGTTGCTATGGAGAGCGCTTCCCCTCTGTCCACGAGTGGAGAATCACAGCGATTCTCCGCTCGCGAACGGCAAATCGCAGCATGCTGCGATTTTCCGCAATTCTTCAAAACCAGATATTTTTGGTATAACTTACCGTAAAATCTCTTTCTCGTCACGTTCATTGGGGGCCACAGCCTAGACCATGGGATATAGCCACTGCCCTAGGAGGCGACACTAAGCAAAAAAGTGTTAGCTCCTCCCTCCTGGATATATCCCCCCTGCAGGCGCTCAGCTAATTAGTCTGTCTGCAAGCAGTAGTAAGCCAGTGGGAGTACGATTATACATATTATGTTTTATACATACCAAAACACATACTTTGGCATAATTCTCTGCCAAACAATGACCAAAGAACAGAAAGTTCCAGCAACCGCTTAATTAAACAAGGGGTGGGTGCTGTGTCCCCCAATGAACGTGACGAGAAAGAGATTTTACGGTAAGTTATACCAAAAATATCTGTTTCTCGTCTGTATCATTAGGGGCCACAGCGTAGACCATGGGACGTCCACAAGCAGTTCCGAAAATATCTATATATTGGGTGGGCATTTAAAGTTTGACCGTGTGGTCGAAGGGCCGCCGCCTGCAAGATCTTCCGGCCGAGCGCGGCGTCCGATGATGCAGGTATGTGGACCTTATAAAACTTTGAAAACGTATGTAAGGAAGTCCAGGTGGCTGCCTTAAACACCTGAAGTGCCGAGGCCCCGTACCGGACCGTCCTGGAGGCCTCTACCACCCGTGTGGAGTGGGCCGTAACCCGAAATGGTGGCGTGCGTCCTGAGGTGCGATACGCCTCTGTTATCAAGGGCCTTATCCACTTAGATAGGGTGACCTTTGAGGCTGCCGAGCCCCTCCGGCCCCCTCCGGAATCACGAAGAGGGTGTCAGTTTTACGGAATTCTTTGGTTCTTTTTACATAAATCTTCAACGCCCTCACCAAGTCCAGGTGGTGCAGTGTTTTTTCCCTCGTGTGTACTGGCGTTGGACAGAAGGAAGGCAAGATAATTTCTTCATTGATGTGAAACTCCGAGACTACTTTAGGTAGAAATTCTGGTGATGGTCTCAGTACCACTTTATCTTGGTGGAAAGTCATGTAGGGGGTCTGTATAGACAAGGCCGCCAGCTCTGAGACCCTACGAATAGAGGTAATAGCGACAAGGAATACTACCTTCCAGGTCAGTAGTCGTATAGGAATCTCTTTCAGCGGCTCGAACGGTTGGTCTGTCATAGCCTCCAACACGAGATTCAGATCCCATGCTTGAACCGGGGGTTTCAACGGGGGTGTCGTATGGGCGACTCCCTGTAGGAATGTACGCCCAGCCATTCTGTTTGCGATTGGCCTCTAAAACAGCACCGTCAGTGCTGACACCTGCCCTCTTAGCGAGCCTACCCGTAATCTTATTTCGAGACCCGATTGTAGGAATGACAGTATTCTGGCCACCGAAAATTTCATCGGCTGCAATCGCTGCTCCTCACACCAGGTGAAGAAACGCTTCCAGACTCTGTAATAAACAGCCGACGAGGCTGGTTTCCTGGCCCATATTATTGTCTGAATCACCTTCTCCGAGTAACCTTTTCTTCTTAATACCTCAGTCTCAACGGCCAGGCCGTCAAATGTAGAGACCTGGAATCCGGGTGTAGCAAAGGCCCTTGGGATAGCAGGTCTCTTCGATCCGGTAGGTGCCATGGTGTGTCGGTCAACATTTCTATGATGGTCGTGTACCAGCTTCTTCTTGGCCAATCTGGCGCTATTAATATCGCTGGTCGCCCTTCCAGTTTGATTTTCCCTAGGATTCTTGGTATGAGGGGGATTGGTGGAAATACGTACAGGAGTTTGTATCTCCCCCACAGGATGGTCAGTGCCTCTGTTGCCGCTGCTTGCAGATCCCGTGCTCGGGCCATAAATGGAAGAGTTTTGTAATTCAGTCTGGACGCCATGAGGTCCACGTCCGGTGTACCCCATCTCAGACATATCGTCCGGAATACTTCTGGGTGCAGCCCCCATTCGCCGGGATCTACCATTTCCCGACTTAGGTAATCTGCCACCCAGTTGTCTACTCCGGGAATGTAGACTGCTGATATTGAGTTCAGATGATTCTCCGCCCACGTCAGAATGCAAGCTACTTCGTTCATTACTGACGCGCTCCGTGTGCCCCCTTGATGGTTGACATAGGCCACAGCTGTGGTGTTGTCCGTCTGGATGTGCACATCCTTCTTTTTAAGACTGGACCCGAAGTGCTGGAGAGTCAGGTAAATGGCCCGTAATTGTAGGATGTTGATGTGCAACCTTACCAAACTCCCTGAACAGACTGGCCCCCCCAGTGTTCCGCCCCAGCCTGAGTGGCTGGCATCCGTCTTCAATACTATCCATCGTTTTGGGCCCAAAGGCTGTCCCGCCTGAAGCCTCCCAGGTTTCAACCACCACTTCAACGCATCCTGGACTTGAGGGCTTATCCGGATTCGTTGTTCCAGGGTCAGTGTGGACCTGTTCCAGCGGGACAATATCAAATGTTGTAGCATCCTTGACCGGAACTGGGCAAAGGGGACTGCCTCGAAGGCTGCTACTATCTGGCCCAGAATACTCATACAGTGTCTGATGGTTAGCGTTCTCTTCTGCATTAGAGATCGAATACCGTGTGAAGCTTGTCTACTTTTGTTTGAGGTAGTAGAACTCGGTGCTGGCAGGTGTCGAATATCATGCCTAAAAACTCCAACCGTTGTGCTGGTATTAGGCACGATTTTTCGCAGTTTACTATCCAGCCAAATTCTTCTAAAGTTTCCATCATGACACATAAACTCCTGATGTTGCTGTCCCGTGACGGTGCTTTTACTAGCACATCGTCCAGGTATGGTATGGCCGCTATGCCCTTTGCATGCAGTAGTGGCATCACTGCTGCTAGTACTTTCGTAAAGACTCTTGGGGAGGTTGACAGGCCGAATGGCAGAGCCGTGAATTGAAAATGCTTTCCCTGCGTCTCGAAACGAAGGAATTTTTGGTGTTCTTCCCGAATCGGAATGTGGAGGTAGGCGTCCTTGATGTCTATTGAGGACAAGAATTCCCCCGGCTGCATGGAGGCTATCACGGATTTGATCGACTCCATCCAGAAATGCTTTGTTTTGATGCATTGGTTCAGTCTCTTTAAATCCACTACCGGCCTGACCCTGCCGTCTTTTTTGGGCAATAGAAAAAGATTTGAGTAGAACCCTTGCTTGTCTTGCACCCCTGGCACTGGTTTTACAACTCCCTGTGCCAGAAGATTTTCCACTGCCAATTGTAGGTTGGCTACTCCTTCTGGGGTGGCAGGCACTCTGGACTTGCAGAACGAATTCTGTGGCAGAGTCGCGAATTCGATCGCGTACCCGGATGCCACGATCTCCTGCACCCACTTGTCGCTCACGCGACTCCACCATGTCTCCCGAAATAGGGAGAGCCTGCCCCCCACCCGGGTGACACTGGGTGGGGGCGGCGCCTCATGCTGCATTCTTTGATCCCGCCGCCTTAGATGTTCCAGGTCGGGATCGCCATGCTTGTCTCGTCTTGAAGGTTGGACCCTTCCTTGCGTCTGTCGGGATCTTCCTAGATTGGGACCACTCCCCTGACGCAGCACGGGACGAGAAACGCTGAAAGGACCCAAAAAAACGGTTTCCTCTTCAATGGAACCTTTTCCTTTCTCGTCGGAATTTGTGGCAATGACGTGCTTTTGCCGCCTGTGTCGTCCTTTATCAAGTCATCTAATTTAGGCCCAAAGAGCCTATTTCCCTCAAATGGCAACTTTGTTAGGACCATCTTGGATGCTGAATCGGCTGACCAGTTCTTTAGCCAGAGGGTTCGCCTTGCCGTGACGGATGCGGCGCACGCTCGAGCCACGAACTTAGCTGCATCTAGCTCTGCTGCGCATACGAACGTGTTTGCTTATATGATATTGTCTGTTGCTTCCAGCAGTTCACTAGGTGGAGCGCCTGTCAGAATGTCTTTCCGCAGCTGTTTGGCCCAGGCTATGGACGCTTTACTGACCCATGCGGCCGCGAAGATCGGCTGCAGGGCGGTGCCCGTAGCCTGAAACACTGATTTTGTCAATGTATCCAGTTTTCTGTCTTGAGGATTAGCCAGAGTTGCCACCTCAGCTGTTGGCAACGCCGTGTCTCTGGTGGATCGACTACCGGGGGTACCGCACAACCCTTTTTCAGACTTCCTGGGAATGGGTATGTAACTTCCCAAGTTTTCCCAGGTTGCCTAAATTTTTTGTCAGGGTTCTGCCATTCTTTATTAAGGACGTCCGCGAAATCCTGATGGTCTGGAAAGACCTGTCGCGATCTCTTCTGCCGTCTAAACGACACCGTGAAAGGAGTCGTCTCTACTGGTTCCTCTGTTACTTGGAGGGTTTCTCTTACAGCTATTACTAGGCTGTCCATTAGGCTCGCCAGCCGCGAAACCAGTTCATCGTCCAGATCAGAAGCAGACGAGACCGCGGAGCGTTCGTCGTCTTCTGACCCACTGCTCTCGCCCGCTGTTTGGGCCGTATCCTGAGAAGCCAATGAGCACGATGCTCGGGGGGAGTCATGGCGAGCCCAGGCCAGTCTTGCAGAGTACCGGGACCGCGAAGAATGCCTTGACCTGTGGTAGTTATGGACGGACTCCCTGGACCCATGGGAATCATGAGAGTCTCTGGACCGCCTGGACTTGGAGAGTCTAGACGACCTCCTGACATGGCGGGATTTACGGGAGGTGTCCTCGCTGCTGCAGGACCTCCTTCTTTTGTGTGCCCTCCCGCGCGCATATTCCGAAGAGGAAACTTCCGAGCTGGAATCTAACCGGCGTAAAATCGCCGCAGAAGATGTGGCCAGGCCGGAGACGGCAGCGGCCAAGGACCTCGCGCATTGGGGTTCAGGCCCTGACTCCACAGGGGCGGCGGGGGGCACCGTGATCCCTGGAACCACGCGTGCCGTGGTACACTTAGCGCACCGGGCGTCGTCTTGACCGCAGGCAAACTTAACGCTGCAAACTGTGCAAGCGTAATGCTTCACCCTCCCATTGGCCGGGCTGGAACCCTCTGATCTAGGGTCAGACATGGCAAAAGGAAACCTCCAGGTAGGTGGGGATGCTACGTACTGCCACAGGAGTACCTGCAGGGGGGACAGGGGAGGGGAAGGGGAGACACCGCAAAGTGCTGCCTTGGCAGGGCTTACCCGGTCTAGCAGCTGTTTTAGCGGTTCCCCTGATCCAGCTGGAGCCTCTGGTCCTGAAGCTTGAAAGCCGTCAGGAGTCGACGTGGGTCCACAACACGGAGATAGTAGTGCTGGTGACCCGGCAGGTGTGTGGCAGAAACTGCTGCGGTGCTGCTACAGCTGCTGGTGCCCATTACAGAAGGTGCTGCTGCTGTCCGGGTGCTCACTCTGTAGCCAAAAGTCTGCAGGGCCGTATAAGGGCAGGATGCTGCTGTGTGCTGTGTGCTGCGAGCTGAGAGCTGCGCACAGTGCTGGGCTCAGTAGTGCCAGACAAACGGAGTGTCTTGCTGCTGAGAGCGGCCATTCCTCTGCCTGGCTGCTTCTTTTAAGTCTGCCTCGGTCGGAGGGGGCGTGGCTTGCCCCGGAAGTCCGCCTGCGACCCGGAAGTGACGTTTTCCGGCCCAGCGTCGGCGCCGCACCTGGAAGTGACCTGCCCAGCCAGCGCCCCGGCGTCCTGCTAGCATGCCATGCTCCTACCCCTGCTGCTGGGAGAGCTGTTGCCGCTGCTGCCATCCTGATGTCCGTTCTGTTCCATCACGTCCTCCCTGAGGTACCTTGCGTCGTCATGGAAGCTACAGCCTGTTCGCACGTCGACCTGTCTCCAGCAGTGCTGCCCCCTATGCGTCACTGGTCAGACAGTGCGCTACTCCAGGGAGGGGGAGCCCTATGGCTGGCGGATAACCGACGCCAATGCGCATTGCAGGGTCGGGCCCCTTTTTCTTCACTGGGTGAGACGCCGCAGAAGTGGTGGAGACACCCCCTGCCTGCGTCTCCCCCGGGAGGCCAGTAGAGCCAGGGAAAAGCCCCGACTCCCCAGATTCCCGCAAATAGCCACGTCTGCCTCCTAGCAGACACTAAGCTAAAGACTAATTAGCTGAGTGCCTGCAGGGGGGATATAGCCAGGAGGGAGGAGCTAACACTTTTTTGCTTAGTGTCGCCTCCTAGGGCAGTGGCTATATCCCATGGTCTAGGCTGTGGCCCCCAATGATACGGACGAGAAATGTATTTATTGAGGTTTTCTTAAACAAAGCACAATCCGTACAAATAATCGAAGGAAAAATGAATAAAGCTCGCTTATCAGAGTTGCAAATAAATGACCTGTCTCACTAAATAACTTATGGCAAGCCGCAGTCATATAACAATCTATAGGTGGGTTTAAATGAACATTATGTTAATGACATTGGCACTACGTGTCCTAGGGTGAGACCCAAAGACATGTTAAGATCTTGGATACTTGATAGTATAATTCAATTTTAGGAAGCGAGGCATACTACCGTGTTTCCCCGAAAGTAAGACAGTGTCTTACTTTCTTTTTATCCCCAAAAGCCCCACTATGTCTTACTTTCGGGGTATGTCTTATATTGGAAAATGGAGCATGAAAAAATCTGGACCATGCTCCATTTTCATGCGGGTCTCCCGCGAGGACGGCTCCCGCGGGCTTCTATTGAAGCCTATGGAAGCCGTCCGGATCCGCGGGACACAAAAATCAGATTGTACTCACACGCTCCGGTTCTTCTCTTCGCCGCGGCGCCATCTTCTCTCAGTCGCGGCCGGATCATTTTGCTTCGGCCCGGCGCATGCGCGGGGCACGTCACCGACATCATCATGCACATCCGCCGAGCCGAAGAAAGAAGATCCGGCCGCGACGAGAGAAGATGACGCCGCAGCGAAGGAAGTATCCGGAGCGTGTGAGAGGTAAGTTAATTCTGATTTATTCCTATTTTCAGCGCTCATGTCCGCGGGGCAGGAGGGACCCGCTGCAGATTCTCCATGGAGAACCTGCAGCGGATCTGATTTTCCCCGTGGACATGAGGCCAAAGGCGGCAGACGCGGTGACGTATGGGGGGGGGGGGGGCGGCGCAGAAGTGGGCAGGAGGCGGCGCGCAGCTAGATGAGAGGGAGGCGGCAATACCCCCGTGTTTTCCCGAAAGTAAGACATATGTCTTACTTTCGGGGTACGGCTTACATTGGCCGACCCCCCTGAAACCCCCGATACGTCTTACAATCGGGGGTGTCTTACTATCGGGGAAACACGGTATATTAATCATAAGCGTGAGCCATGCGGCCCGTGGGCCCCCATCGCTCCATGAGGTTGTGTGATGACAACCTCTATGTTCGACTGTGCGACCCCTCGGTGAGTCTTAGAGGTAAACCCCGTACCGGAGGGGTCGAAGGGATAAGCTATGGGTCAGAAGCATATGTATATGTAGGGGTCCATGTCCCGGGGTCCTATATCGATCTACAAAAACCACTTTAGAACAGAGAAAGAAAAAGAGGAGAGAGGGAGGGGGGGGGGGAGGAATAGGGTAGGTATTAGCTCTCGCCTCGGTCCCCCGCGCAATATATTGAGGCTTGAAATTTGTGGTAGTAACATACATAGTAACATAGTTTGTAAGGCCGAATGAAGACAAAGTCCATCTAGTCCAGCCTGTCTATCCTCCTGTGTTGTTAATCCAGAGGAAGGCAAAAAAAAAACCAAGAGCAGAAGCCAATCAGCCCTTTTGGGGGAAAAATTCCTTCCCGACTTCCTAATGGCAATCAGACTAATCCCTGGATTAACCCCTAATATTTCCTACCTGCTGTGTACCCAGATTAACAATTAACCTAAGATTTATATCCTGTAATATCCTTCCACTCTAGAAAGACATCAAGTCCCCTTTTAAACTCCTCTATAGATTTTGCCATACAGTAAAGAACCATTTTCTGTGTTGGTGATGAAACCTGCTTTCCTCTAAACGTAGCAGATGCCCTCTCGCTACAGTCACAGTCCTGGGTATAAACAGATCATGGGACAGATCCTTGTATATTCCCCTAATGTATTTATACATAGTTATTTGATCACCCCTTAGCCGTCTTTTTTCTAGAGTAAATAGTCCCAATTTGGATAGCCTCTCTGGGTATTCCAGTCCCATCATTTCATGTATTAGTTTAGTTGCCCTTCTTTGTACCCCCTCCACCACTGTAACATCTTTCCTGAGCACCGGTGTCCAGAACTGCACGCAGTATTCCATGTGAGGCCTGACAAGTGCCTTATATAGTGGAAGAATAATGTTCTCGTCCTTTGCCCCTATACCTCTTTTAATGCACCCCAAGACTATTAGCTTTTGCAGCAGCTGACTGGCATTGGTTACTCCAGTTTAGTCTACAGTTCACTAGTACCCCCAGGTCTTTTTCCATGTCACTTTTCTCTAGCAGTACCCCATTTAGTGTATATTGGTGACATCCGTTTCTCCTGTCCATGTGCATAACCTTACATTTATCCACATTGAACTTCATTTGCCATTTTTCTGCCCAAGCCCCCAGCTTATCTAGGTCCGTTTGTAGCCTTACATTGTCCTCTGTTGTATTAATTATATTGTATAATTTTGTATCATCTGCAAATATTGATATTTTACTGTGCAACCCCTCTATCAGGTCATTAATATATTGAACAGAATGGGGCCTAGTGCTGAACCCTGTGGCACCCTGCTAGCGACGGTGGCCCACTCAGTATGAACCATTTATTACCATGCTCTGCTTTCTATCATTGAGCCAATTCTTAACCCAATTACACATGTTTTCACCCAATCCGAGCTGCCTCATTTTATATATAAGCCTATTATGCGGCACAGTGTCAAATGCTTTAGAGAAGTCCAGATATACAAGATCAATAGACTCTCCCAGGTCCAGCCTAGAGCTTACTTCATCGTAGAAGCTGATCAGACTGGTCTGACATGATCAACCCTTCATGAACCCATGCTGGTGAGGAGTTATTCCGTTGTTCTTCTTGAGGTATTCTACGATTGTGTCTCTCAGAAACCCCTCGAATATTTTTCCCGTTACTGAAGTGAGACTTACCGGCCTGTAATTACCAGGCTCACTTTTGGTCCCCTTTTTGTAAATTGGAACCACGTTGGCAATGCGCCAATCCAATGGTACAACCCCGGTCTTTATTGCCCCCCTTACAGTCTTGTCGAGCCACATTGGTTTCCTCTTACTCTAAGTTCTTTTATTTTTAAAGGGAATTAACTGCTCACTTGAGGTGATTAGGATCCTTTTAAACTTCTCCCATTTGTCCTCTGTACTGATATTTTTGAGGATGTTGTCCCAATTAATATTACCGATAGTAGTTCTAAGCTGTTCAAATTTTGCTTTACTAAAGTTTAGTTTGTTTGTCGCTCCCGGGTAAGGTTTATTATTAGAGATGAGCGAACGTACTCGTCCGAGCTTGATGCTCGGGCGAATATTAGGGTGTTCGGGATGTTCGTTATTCGTAACGAACACCACACGATGTTCGGATGTTCGGGTTACTTTAACTTTCTTCCCTGAGAAATGTTTTCTATATGCGCTCAATGGGGCCGGCGGCAGCAGCGCCAACCCCATTGAGAACATATAGAAGACAAATCCTTCTTCTCTGCCACAGCTCTAACAGCTGTGACAGAGAAGAACGATGTTTGCCCATTGAATTCAATGGAACCGGCTGCTGAATACTACTCACAGCTGTTCAGAGCAGTTCAGGAGAACTGCAGCCTGCCGCGCTGAACTCCGTCTGCGGGCACCAGGTGAGTATATATATATTTTTTATTTTTACACATTTCTGGATGAATTGCAGGAAAGGGCTTATATATTTAACCCCTTTCCGACAATTCATCCCGCGATCGCCGGCAGCCCATTGCATTCAGTGGAGTCGGCTGTATTGACGGCTCCATTGAATTCAATGGGCTAACATCGTTCTTCTCTGCCACAGCTGTTACAGCTGTGGCAGAGGAGAACTTGCTGTGTCGTTCCCATCATTTTCTTGAATTGCCAAGATTTTCACACATGAAAACCTTAGCGAGCATCGGCGAAATACAAAAATGTTCCGGTCGCCCATTGACTTCAATGGGGTTCGTTATTCGAAACGAACACCCGAACATCGCGGGAAGTTCGTTTCGAATAACGCGAACCCGAACATTTTGGTGTTCGCTCATCTTTATTTATTATTATTAAATGACAGTTGGAAGTTGATTATATTGTGGTCACTGTTCCCCAAGTGCCTCTCAACCTGCACTCCCTTTATTCGGTCCGGTTTGTTAGTTAGTAGTAAGTCCAGAATGACCCTCCCTCTTGTTGGTTCCCGCACAAGTTGGATAAGGTAATTATCTTTAATTGATCTTAAGAACATATCACCCCTATGGGATTTGCAGGTTTCATTTACCCATATTATATCTGGATAATTAAAGTCCCCCATGATAATTACTTCATTGTGGTTTGACACTTCTTCTATCTGCCTTAATAGTAAGGTTTCAGTTTCTTCTGTTGCTATCAGGATTTTGTTATTTTTTTCCCCCTGTATTTCCACCCACAGAGATCCCACGTGTTCATCTCCTGCACCTACATCCTCTCGTAGCTTCGGCATTAAGTACGATTTAATGTACAGACATACCCCTCCCCCTTTCTGGTTCCCACGGTCTCTTCTGAAGAGATTGTAGCCCTGTAAATTCACCGCTGATTCGCACTTTTCATCAAGACATGTTTCCATAATTCCGACTATATCATAGTTTTAATCGGCCATTCTCGCTTCAAGCTCACCCACTTTACCGATCAGACTTCTTGCATTCCTGGTCATACAATTTATACGTTTTTTTTTTTCTTCTTTAAATTCGTTTTGTTACTAATGGTACTGTTGGCTGATCTGTCAGTTCTAACTGTACTAATCCCTCCTCCAGCTCGACCCCCATTCCCATTACTTGGCCCCAGGTCGCTAGCTACACTGACTACCCCACTATTTCTCTTTCTGCCCTTCCCCCCAGTCCCTAGTTTAAACACTTCTCCAGCCTTCTAGCCATCTTCTCCCCGGCCTAGGTCCAGGGAAGTGCACAGTGCAGATTCTTATGTTAAGCCATCGGCAAGCCACCTAACAACGGCCACGGAGTTTTTATGGTCTAACCACACAGTCCAGGTGTCAGAGAAGTTTTCTGCTTCCTGGTCTCCCTTAGAGTTGGTGCTCCTGAGCTCCTCCATGTACCTGATGTGTTCTAGTGCCTCCGTCCACATGGCCCTTGTTAGCTCTCCCCTCCGTTTCCAGTGTGGCGCATGGCCATTATAAAAGGTCTTAAAAGCCCCTTTTTAACATGGGAGATAGGACCTGGAAACATAGACAGAAGAGCCACTTCGGGGGTGAGGACCAGGGGTGACCTACACATCGCCTCATACAACCTGGCAACGTTACTCCAGAGTGGAGCTATTAGTGAACAGCTCCACCAGATATCATACATAGTTCCCATCTCTGAACCACACCTCCAGCACTTACCAGGAGTTGTTGGGAAAATTCTATGAATCTTGTCCGGAGTCCTGTACCATTGCTTCATTATTTTATAGTTTAGTTCCTGTGCCTTGCTCGAGATGGACAATTTGTGTATGAGGGTATAGGACTTAGTCCAAAGCTCTTCGGGGAAACCTCTTCCGAGCGTCTCCTCCCATCCCGTCTCCCATCTTGGCCGCGTCTCCCCCTTCTCGGAGTCGATCAACAACCTGTACAGCAGAGAGACCACATGAGGGGGAAGGAGGGGGGGCTACGCATAGTCTTTCAAAGGGTGTTAGTTCCTTTCTTAGTAGGTCACGGGCCTTCAACAATCTAAGATAGTCCCTCACCTGAAGGTACTGCATCCACGCTCCAGGTTTTGTTTCCTGACCTACTGCAATATCTCTTAAAGCGCACATCCCCTGTGAATCAAGGATGTTGCGTGCTTGAGGCCTGGGGAAATGAAGCATGAATAGCTGAAGCATGAATAGCAGTGTCTCCGTAGATATTGTAGCTTGGATCTGAGGGTTACCTGTTAAAGGGGTAAGGGGGCCTGGACAAGTGAATATCCTCCTCATCCCTCTCAAGTGTGTCCATGCCCTCAGCAGGCTCAGAGCTAGGGGCGAAGCCCCTTGCCCCTCTCCAGTCCACAATGCCTGGGACTCAGAAGGCACCCCCCAAGTTGAATCGGTTCTGACCTTTTTCCAGAGGCACCCACGGTTTCTCATCCGCACAGTGTAAGATATCCAGAACGCATCTACCTATTGTTGCTTTATGGTAGAGTTCAAGATCCGGCAGCCCCACTCCACCCGAACTTTTTGTTCTAAACGAATCTAACCATACCCCTCCGCAACTGAGTGAAGAAGCGTCCGGAGAGGTCACATGGGACAGTCTGAAAAACATATAATATTCTGGGAAGAATGTTCATCTTAAGAACGTTGATTTGTTCTTGCCTGTTTAATCTCTTACATGCCACAATCAATAGCAACTGCAGCATGTAAGCAGATGGCAGGGGGAAGGGGATCCTTCAGTTGCCCCTTGGCACCCAGCAGTGTACTTTCCTAGTGACCAATTACATCTTCACTTCCCCTTGAGGAATGAAAAAAATGGCGTCAAAGAAGTTCAATAAAATTTCAAGAATTTGGGGGCGTGGCCGAAGGCATGAGGAGATAGGCAGCAAAGGCTGAAGGCTCCCGCTGAACCCCGGCTATCCAGTGCAACTAAAGACATCCACGGCGCTATAAACCTACCATGGGACGTCTAAAGAGGTCAGGGGACGGGGGGGGGGGGCACCACCAGGAGAAGAATCGGGGCCTCTGGACGCCTACCTGGATCACATTTCGTGGCGGCCGGCGACACAGGAGGCATCCAAGATGGCGCCGCCGCTCCAGAAAGGGGGAGGAGCTTCAGCCCCGCTCGGCACCGGAGCTACTGAGGCGACTACCCGGCAAACCGGCTCACCCCAGGCCACCCACAGCAGCATGGCAGACATCAGGGAACGGAGGTACACTGCCCCGCAGCCACAAAGGCAGCCTAAACAGGTAAGAAGCGTGCCGAGACAGCCCCCGCCCACTGCCGCCGGCGCCATACCCAAGAATAAGCTCCCCTCTAGGAGCATTGAAGGTACCTCCCCTGATCCAATAGGTCAGAAGACGACCCGCAGCACGGCTGATAAAGGGGCAGGGATGGCTACCAGGCTACAAGGGGCACTACAGCAACCAGCCAGCACAGACACAGAGAGGGGAGGCATGTGCACGGTCTCAAAGACGGGGGAGGGGAAAGAACATGCACTCCACGACTCACTGGACTCAGTGGATGAGGCTCACCCCTGATCCCCATCACAAGCGGGCCGCAGAGGGGAGCCCCCACAAGAACCCCCACCCAGCGAGGGCCACAGAGTTACCCAGCGCAGGAGCCCTAGAAACTCCATGAGCCACACAGTAACAAAACCAGCTAAGAGGCAAACCCCACAAACGTATACATGCCCCACCCCCTCCGCGGACACAGATGAGGACGACGAGGAAGACAACGATCATTGGGACTGTAAAGCCCATCTTAAAAGCATTCCTACTAAAAGTGAAATAGACGCCTTACTCACAAAAGCGACGAGTTCACAAATGCAAGCCATAGAAGCACTACAGACCGAAATAAAACATATCGGCCACAGAGTCGCTGACACAGAAGAAGCCCAGACTGAACTCCAGTCACAGCTCACAGAACATCATAACATCCTGCTAGATCACTCCTCGCAGATTGCCAACATACTTAATCATCTGGACAATATAGAAAATCGTAATAGAAGGAACAACATTCGCATTCGCGGCCTAAGCGAGGAAGTGGAACAGTGTCGCCTAGAACAGTGGGCAATTAGAAGCTTCGGTGATAAACTTAACAGACAAGAAGACAATCCGATCGAGCTAGACAGGATCCACAGAGCCCTAGGTCCCAAAAATGCAGACCCGGCTAGACCTCGGGATGTCATATGTAGGATCCATTTCTACAAAGAGAAGGAAGAACTCCTACGGAAAATCAGGGAGACGGGCCCGATTACTTACAAGGATAGCCCTCTCCTGGTACTTCAGGACTTATCTAGAAGGACACTCCAACTAAGGAGAGCCCTTCGGCCAGTGTTGGTCGCCCTTAAAGAGAAAAAATATCCCATACCGCTGGGGATATCCCTTCCAGTTGCAAGCAGGAAGAGACGGAAACTCGGCTATCTTCAGGGGCCTAGGGGATCTTCCCAGGTTCCTTGCCAAATTTGAACTAGCTATGATTGCTCTGCCCGACTGGCCAAAAGTCGGAGCGCCGGATCCGTTGCCCCCAAAAGAAACCTGGCACCTGGTCGGCCGTTCCGGGAAACACTGACTAAAAGAGAGGATGCCATTGTACCCTGAGGGCCCCTCCTCTTACACCACCTGCTTGACCGCTTTCGACGGAATTATCTCTGTCATTGTCCGTGGATGACTCACCGAAGCAAAACCCCAAGATGGGTTCTGATTTAAAAGTCAGGGTTTGGGGGGCGCTGTAAGCCAAGTCTTGGTACAGGCTCCCCCAACCTAGGCCAGCAGCACAAGTTGCTGCACTAAAAATTTAGTTATATCCGTAGCCTTGCTTGCTACGTGAATTCACACAGGAGGCGGGGCCTTTTTGGCCTAAGACCTCGCCTCAACATGTTGCATTTACATTTGTTTTGCCTAATTGTTTTCTTTCCCTAACCTTATGTCTCCCCTCTTTCCCTCCCTCTCTGACCTCTACCCACCCATGGTCTTCCTCCACCAAACCCAGAGGTCTACGACCTGTGGGCACTGGCAATGTTCCCTCTGAGCCCGCAAGATGGCGTCTCTAACAGTAAGTTTCTACAATGCTAGAGGCCTAAACAGCCCAAATAAGAGGAACCAAATCCTATATAGCCTCCACAAGAAGAAAGTAATGATAATTTTATTTCAGGAAACCCACTTCACCACCGCAAATACCCCCAGCTTCCACAACCGATATTACTCACACTGGTACTATTTCCCTCACCCAGACCGCAAAGTAGGAGGGGTCTCCATAGCATTCCATAGATCATTAAAACCCCAAACCTTAGAAATAGAAAAAGACGAAGAAGGGAGATACATATTCCTGAAATTAAAACTGCTAAATGACGTGTACACTCTCCCTAACTTCTATTTTCCTAACCAGGGGCAGGTGTCCTTCGGCTCCAGAGCTCTTCGGAGACTGTCGGACTTCGCGGAGAATTCGATGATCGTTGCCGGTGGCGACTTTAACGTACCCTTGGATCCACACCTGGACACCTCCTCGGGACGCTCCTCGGTCTCCCACTCGGCTATCCGCAGACTTAAAAGGATGCTGGTGAGTCTACACCTGGTCGACCTGTGGAGATCTCTCCATCCAGCCGACAGGGATTATAGCTGTCACTCGAGGGTATACAATACATACAGCAGAATTGATTACATCTTCGTATCGCATAAGCTTCTAGACGGGTTCCCTAAATGCTCTATAGGACATTTCATATGGTCAGATCATGCCCCAATACTAGGGGAACTCAAACCTACTAGACAAGACTATAGAGGTTTTAACTGGAAACTAAATGACAATCTCCTTAAGGATCCCACATGTCTGGCTGACATAAAAAAAACAATAGAGGTTTTCTTGGAGGCCCACGCAAACGACTTGACCCCGGCACCAATAAAGTGGGAGGCCTTCAAATGTACCCTTAGAGGGGTGTTCACGGCCCATGGAGCGAGGCTTAAAAAAGAAAGATCTCACAAACTTAAGCAGCTATTCTTGGAACTAGAAACCCGCGAGATGGCCAATAAAACTCAGAAATCGGAGACGCTGTTAGCAGAAATTATAGACATCAGACATAAAATCTTAGCCATACTAGACCAGAACACTCTTAACATGAGGGACAGATGCAGGGCGAACTGTTACGAATACAGTAACAAGTGCTACGCAAGGGCCTTACGCCCCCGAGTTCCCCAGACGAATGTCATGTCCATCTGGGACTCCTCCGGGGGGGAGGTCCACGCTCCGAGCGAGATATTAGAAGTTTTCAGGGCTTATTACTCCGACCTTTACAATATCTGAGGATTGGAGGGAATAGAGGAGCCCACCCACAGGGAACAAACAGTTCAATATCTATTACAAAACATACACAGAACTATCCCACAAGCAGAGGCGGAATTGCTCGAGGCGGACCTCTCTACGGAGGAACTATCCCAGGTTATACGGGACCTGAAGTTAGGGAAGAGTCCCGGGCCTGACGGCTTCACGCCAAGATTTTATAAAACCTTTTGGGGACCAGCTGGCAGAAAGTATGTTGGCCGCATTACATGCGGTATCTCAGGGGTGCCCATTCCCACCCCAGGCACTGCAGGCTAATATTGCGGTAATTTTGAAGCCGGGGAAGGACCCTCGGTCATGCAAAAGCTACAGACCCATCTCCCTCATAAACAGCGATTTAAAAATATTCTCAAAAATTTTGGCAAATAGATTAAATCCCCTCATCCCGTCACTCATACATGTAGACCAAGTGGGGTTTGTCCCTGGCAGGGAAGCCAGCGATAATACTATCAAAACTATCTCCCTAATCAATAAAGCACGGAACTCAGAAACCCCAATGTGCCTTCTAGCGTTGGATGCGGAGAAGGCCTTTGATAGGGTGAAATGGACCTTCCTGGAGTCGGTACTGGAGGGGGTGGGTCTGGGCCAAAGGGCCCTCCGCTGGATAATGTCCCTCTACAGCTCTCCCTCAGCGCGGATCATGGTCAACGGTCTTCTGTCAGCACCCCTCGCGATACGGAGCGGAACTAGGCAGGGCTGCCCCCTCCCCCCCTCCTATATATACTCGCGATGGAGCCCGAGGCCCTGAGGAGAAATCCAGATATCTGAGGAATAGCAGGGGGGGACAAAGAGCATAAGCTATCCATTTTTGCGGACGACTTATTATTGTACGTCTCGAGCCCTGGTACCTCGATCCCCAAGATTAAAAGGGAACTCACTAGATACGGGAACCTTAGTAATTTTAAAATCAATTCCCAAAAGTCAGAAATTGTCAACCTCAGAGGCCAACCAGTTGAACGGGTCTCTCCCATACACGTGGAGGAACGATGCAATAAAATACCTGGGCATATTAATCCCGGCTGACCCACAAGAAATCTTTAACCTAAATTATAGACGGCTATTATCATTATTCGAGATGGATCTTGAAAGTTGGTCTAAATTGTACTTATCGTGGTTCGGAAGGATTAGCTCTAGAGATGAGCGAACGTACTCGTCCGAGCTTGATACTCGTTCGAGTATTAGCTTGTTCGAGATGCTCGTTACTCGTGACGAGTACCACGCGATGTTCGGGTTACTTTCACTTTCATCTGAGACGTTAGCGTGCTTTTCTGGCCAATAGAAAGATAGGGAAGGCATTACAACTTCCCCCTGCGACGTTCAAGCCCTATACCACCCCCCTGCAGTGAGTGGCTGGTGAGATCAGGTGTCACCCGAGTATAAAAATCGGCCCCTCCCGCGGCTCGCCACAGATTTGTTCTGACATAGAGGAGGGAAAGTGCTGTCTTGGTGGAGCTGCTATAGGGAGAGTGTTAGGAGTATTTTAGGCTTCAAGAACCCCAACGGTCCTTCTTAGGGCCACATCTAACCGTGTGCAGTACTGTGGAGGCTGCTTTTTGCAGTGTTGCACTTTTTTTTTTTGGTATATCGGCCGTGCAGAGCATTGCGCCCTGCAGTAATTAGATATAGTGCAGGGCCAGTAGTGGTGAGGCAGGGACAGAAGACATATATTGTGAGGCAGGGACAGAACACATATATTGTGAGGCAGGGACAGAAGACATATTCATTGAATATAGGCAGTGGGTCTTTGCAAAAGCATTTGGGAAAAAAAATCTATTTGGGCTGCCTGTGACTGTCCTCAGTGTTCTGGGTTTGTGCTGGGTGTAGTAGTCCTCCTCATTCATACGCAGCCAGCTAAGTGTTACAGCAGGCTTGCACAAAATTATTTCCTGGCTCTGTCTGGGTTGTTAAATCACCGCTGTATTGCAGTCCACAGTGCAACACTCTGCAGTTCTTTGACATACTCCAGGGCCAGAAGTGGTGACGCAGAGAGAGAAGAGATATATTGATTGAATATAGGCAGTGGGCCTTTGCAAAAACATTTGGGGAACAAAATCTATTTGGGCTGCCTGTGACTGTCCTCAGTGTTCTGGGTCTGTGCTGGGTGTAGTAGACCTCCAAATTCATATGCAGCCAGCTAAGTGTTACAGCAGGCTTGCGCAAAATTATTTCCTGGCGTTCTGTAAGCGAAGTCAGCCTCCAAACACAGGCCAATAAGCGGCACATTTAATTGCAGCGTTCTGTTTCTGCATTACTGGTAATACAGCATGCTGAGGGGTAGGGGTAGGCCTAGAGGACGTGGACGCGGCCGAGGACGCTGAGGCCCAAGTCAGGGTGTGGGCACAGGCCGAGCTCCTGATCCAGGTGTATCGCAGCCGACTGCTGCGCGATTAGGAGAGAGGCACGTTTCTGGCGTCCCCACATTCATCGCACAATTAATGGGTCCACGCGGTAGACCTTTATTAGAAAATGAGCAGTGTGAGCAGGTCCTGTCGTGGATGGCAGAAAGTGCATCCAGCAATCTATTGTCCACCCACAGTTGTGCGCCGTCCACTGCTGCAACTCAGAATCCTCTGGCTGCTGCTCTTCCTTCCTCCCAGCCTCCTCACTCCATTACAATGACACATTCTGAGGAGCGGGCAGACTCCCAGGAACAGTTCTCGGGCCCCTGCTCAGATTGGGCAGCAGTGGTTCCTCTCCCACCAGAGGAGTTTATTGTGACTGATGCCCAACCATTGGAAAGTTCCCGGGGTCCGGGGGATGAGGCTGGGGACTTCCGGCAACTGTCTCAAGACCTTTCAGTGGGTGAGGAGGACGATGACGATGAGACACAGTTGTCTATCAGTGAGGTAGTAGTAAGGGCAGTAAGTCCGAGGGAGGAGCGCACAGAGGATTCGGAGGAAGAGCAGCAGGACAATGAGGTGACTGACCCCACCTGGTTTGCTACGCCTACTGAGGACAGGTCTTCAGAGGGGGAGGCAAGGGCAGCAGCAGGGCAGGTTGCAAGAGGCAGTGCGGTGTCCAGGGGTAGAGGCAGGGCCAGACCGAATAATCCACCAACTGTTTCCCAAAGAGCCCCCTCGCGCCATGCCACCCTGCAGAGGCCGAGGTGCTCAAAGGTCTGGCAGTTTTTCACTGAGAGTGCAGACGACCGATGAACAGTGGTGTGCAACCTTTGTCGCACCAAGATCAGCCGGGGAGCCACCACCACCATCCTCACCACCACCAGAATGCGCAGACATATGATGGCCAAGCACCCCACAAGGTGGGACGAAGGCCGTTCACCGCCTCCGGTTTGCACCGCTGCCTCTCCCCCTGTGCCCCAACCTGCCACTGAGATCCAACCCCCCTCTGAGGACACAGGCACTACCGTCTCCTGGCCTGCACCCACACCCTCACCTCCGCTGTCCTCGGCCCCATCCACCAATGTCTCGCACCGCACCGTCCAGACGTCGCTAGCGCAAGTGTTTGAGCGCAAGCGCAAGTACGCCGCCACGCACCCGCATGCTGTAGGGTTAAACGTGCACATTGCCAAATTTATCAGCCTGGAGATGCTGCTGTATAGGCTTGCGGAAACTGAGTCTTTCAAAAATATGATGGCGGCGGCGGCCCCGTGCTACTCAGTTCAAAGTCGCCACTACTTTTTCCAATGTACTGTCCCAGCCCTGCACGACCACGTCTCCCGCAACATTGTACGCACCCTCACCAACGCTGTTACTGCCAAGGTCCACTTAACAACGGACACGTGGACAAGCACAGGCGGGCAGGGCAACTATATCTCCCTGACGGCACATTGGGTGAATTTAGTGGAGGCTGGGACAGAGTCAGAGCCTGGGGCCGCTCACGTCCTACCCACCCCCAGAATTGCGGGCCCCAGCTCGGTGCTGGTATCTGCGGCGGTGTATGCTTCCTCCACTAAACCACCCTCTTCCTCCCACTCCTCCAATGCAACCTCTGTCGCACAATCAAGATGTGTCAGCAGCAGCAACATGTCGCCGGCAGTCAGTGTCGCGCGTCGTGGCAGCACAGCGGTGGGCAAGCGTCAGCAGGCTGTGCTGAAACTACTCAGCTTAGGAGATAAGAGGCACACGGCCCACGAACTGCTGCAGGGTCTGACAGAGCAGACCGACCGCTGGCTTGCGCCGCTGAGCCTCCAACCGGGCATGGTCGTGTGTGACAACGGCCGTAACCTGGTGGCAGCTCTGCAGCTCGGCAGCCTCACGCACGTGCCATGCCTGGCCCACGTCTTTAATTTGGTAGTTCAGCGCTTTCTGAAAAGCTACCCATGCTTGACAGACCTGCTCGGAAAGGTGCGCCGGCTCTGCGCACATTTCCGCAAGTCCCACACGGACGCTGCCACCCTGCAACATCGGTTTAATCTGCCAGTGCACCGTCTGCTGTGCGACGTGCCCACACGGTGGAACTCTACGCTCCACATGTTGGCCAGGCTCTATGAGCAGCGTAGAGCTATAGTGGAATACCAACTCCAACATGGGCGGCGCAGTGGGAGTCAGCCTCCTCAATTCTTTTCAGAAGAGTGGGCCTGGTTGGCAGACATCTGCCAGGTCCTTGGAAAGTTTGAGGAGTCTACCTAGATGGTGAGCGGCGATGCTGCAATCATTAGCGTCACCATTCCTCTGCTATGCCTCTTGAGAAGTTCCCTGCAAAGCATAAAGGCAGACGCTTTGCGCTCGGTAACAGAGCCGGGGGAAGACAGTATGTCGCTGGATAGTCAGAGCACCGTCCTGTCTATATCTCAGCGCGGTGAGGAGGAGGAGGAGGAGCATGAGGAGGATGAGGAGGAGGGGGAAGAGACAGCTTGGCCCACTGCTTGCCTGTCATCCTTTCAGCGTGTATGGCCTGAGGAGGAGGAGGAGGAGGATCCTGAAAGTGATCTTCCTAGTGAGGACAGCCATGTGTTGCGTACAGGTACCCTGGCACACATGGCTGACTTCATGTTAGGATGCCTTTCTCGTGACCCTCGCGTTACACGCATTCTGGCCACTACGGATTACTGGGTGTACACACTGCTTGACCCACGGTATAAGGAGAACCTTTCCACTCTCATACCCGAAGAGGAAAGGGGTTCGAGAGTGATGCTATACCACAGGACCCTGGTGGACAAACTGATGGTAAAATTCCCATCCGACAGCGCTAGTGATCGAAGGCGCAGTTCCGAGGGCCAGGTAGCAGGGGAGGCGCAGAGATCAGGCAGCATGTACAGCACAGGCAGGGGAACACTCTCTAAGGCCCTGGACAGCTTTATGGCTCCCCAGCAAGACTGTGTCACCGCTCCCCAGTCAAGGCTGAGTCGGCGGGAGCACTGTAAAAGAATGGTGAGGGAATACGTAGCCGATCGCACGACCGTCCTCCGTGACGCCTCTGCCCCCTACAACTACTGGGTGTCGAAGCTGGACACGTGGCCTGAACTCACGCTGTATGCCCTGGAGGTGCTTGCTTGTCCTGCGGCTAGCGTCTTGTCAGAGAGGGTGTTTAGTGCGGCTGGGGGAATCATCACAGATAAGCGTACCCGTCTGTCAACCGACAGTGCCGACAGGCTTACACTCATCAAGATGAACAAAGCCTGGATTTCCCCAGACTTCTCTTCTCCACCAGCGGACAGCAGCGATACCTAAGCAATACGTAGGCTGCACCCGCGGATGGAAGCATCGTTCTCTATCCCCATCAAAAACGGGGACCTTTTTGCTTCATCAATCTGTGTATAATATTCCTCCTCCTCCTCCTCCTCCTGCTCCTCCTCCTGAAACCTCACGTAATCACGCCGAACGGGCAATTTTTCTTAGGACCACAAGGCTCAGTCATATAATTTTTGTAAACAATTTTTATACGTTTCAATGCTCATTAAAGCGTTGAAACTTTCACCTCCACCAATTTTTATTTTAACTGGGCTGCCTCCTGGCCTAGTTACCAATTAAGCCACATTAACCAAAGCGATTAATAGATTTCACCTGCCCTCTTGGTTGGGCATGGGCAATTTTTCTCAGGTACATTAGTACTGTTGGTACACCAATTTTGGGGGGACCTCGCCTACAGTGTAATCAAATGAATTTTTAGCCCACCAGCATTACAGCTGACGTTACATCCGCTGTGTTGGGCACTGCAATGGGATATATTTATGTACCGCCGGTGGGTTCCAGGGAGCCACCCATGCCGTGGGTCCACAGGGAGTTGTAACTGCATGTGTCCACTTCTAAAGAACCCCAGTCTGACTGGGGCATGCAGTGTGGGCCGAAGCCCACCTGCATTAAGCACAACATTACTACCTCAGCTGTGATGGGCACTGCAATGGGATACGTTTATGTGCAGCCGGTGGGTTCCAGGGAGCCACCCATGCTGTGGGTGCACACGGAATTCCCATCGCGGAGTTGTACCTGGCTGTGACTATTTATAAAAAACCGCGGTCTGACTGGGGTATGCAGACACCTTGACAGAATGAATAGTGTGTGGCACATAGGTTCCCCATTGCTATGCCCACGTGTGCAGCTCCAGATGGAGGTGGCACAGGATTGGATTTCTCATTGCTTCTGTACAGCATTGTGGACTATCGCCCCGCCCCTTTTAAAGAGGGTTGCTGCCTAGCTGTGCCAACCCTCTGCAGTGTGTGCCTGCTTTTCCTCTGGCAGACGCATTTATAAATAGACATGAGGGTGGCGTGGCATGAGGGCAGCTGAAGGCTGGGCAGGGACAGTTTGGTGTGCGCTGTGGACACTGGGTCGTGGGGGGGGGGGTGTGGGCAGCATGTAACCCAGGAGAAGTGGCAGCAGAGTGTCATGCAGGCAGTGATTGTGCTTTGTTGGAGGTAGTGTGGTGCTTAGCTAAGGTATGCATTGCTAATGAGGGCTTTTCAGAAGTAAAAATTGTTGGAGGGGGGGGGGCACTCTTGCCGCTATTGTGGCTTAATAGTGGGACCTGGGAACTTGAGATGCAGCCCAACATGTAGCCCCTCGCCTGCCCTATCCGTTGCTGTGTCGTTCCCATCACTTTCTTGAATTGCCCCGATTTTCACAAATGGAAACCTTAGCGAGCATCGGCGATATAAAAAAATGCTCGAGTCGCCCATTGACTTCAATGGGGTTCGTTACTCGAAACGAACCCTCGAGCATCGCGAAAAGTTCGTCTCGAGTAACGAGCACCCGAGCATTTTGGTGCTCGCTCATCTCTAATTAGCTCCCTTAAAATAAACTTGCTGCCCAGAATCTTATATGTCTTTCAAACCGCGCCATATGATATCCCCAGGAACCTTTTTAATACACTAAAAAAGGCGTTAGTAAAGTCTATATGGAAGAACCAAAAACCCAGAATTAGCTATAAGACCTTAACCCGCTCTAGGCCAACCGGGGCGGGCGGGCCTCCCAGACCTCGAACTATACCACAAGGCAGCGATAGGAAAATGCATAATAGACATACTCCACCATTCAGAAGAAAAAACATGGGTGACATTGGAACTAGAACAAAATAACATAAACTTGGGGGTGCCTTCTGGATCCCAGGGAAGGTAGATTGGAGGGACCAGGGAGCGTCATCTCAAGCGCTACATCTGATTGGAACCTGGATACGGGTCACTAGAAACAGTAAGATAGCGACCGTACCCGGTACCCTGACACCCCTAAAGGGAAATCCTCAACTCGTAGCCACACAAGCGGCAAAGACACTGTCCATCCTCCCGGACAATTCTAGACCTCTTACTCGAGACGTATGGGGAGCAGGAGGAATGCGCTCACTAAATGACATAATAGGAAGCCATAGAGTTAAACCGGGAGCTTGGATGCAATATTTGTAAATCAGGAATTATCTGAGCTCACTTGGGGATCCCAGGCAGCTAAACTCCGTTTGAGGAGATCTGTTTGGCCCCCCTCCCCCCGACCCACGTGATATCTCTGCTGTATGGATTGTTGCTAGACGGTAGACAGAAGGAGTCACGCCCGCAGTGGGAGACGAGATGGGAGGAGACAATCGGGAAGCAGTTCTCCGAGGAGCTCTGGAGCAGGGCATACAAGCTTTCTCACAAAATGTCCATATCATCCAAGGCCCAGGAACTTAACTACAAGATCACCTCACAATGGTACAGGACTCCGGAGAGACTCCATAGAACCTTTCCTGACGTGCCGGAGGAATGTTGGAGATGCGGTCTGGAGGTGGGTTCCATGTTACACATCTGGTGCTCCTGTCCACTGATTGCCTCGCTCTGGGGGGACATCGCCAGGTTGTACAATAAGATATGTAGGTCTAACCTTGTCTTGACTCCCGAAATAGCCCTTCTCTCCATGTTACCAGGCACTATATCCAGAATCAAAAAAAGGTCTCCTAAGACATTTTATTATAGCTATGCGCCTCATCATCTCACAGCACTGGAGACAGAGGGGCGAGCCCTGCAGGTCGACCTGGATAGAGGCAATGGAACAAACTAAACATATAGAGGAACTCAGAAGCTCAGACTCCGAGCCCGGTGACACTCATACGACCGCAGGCGACACCTGGAGCGCCTGGATTGACTTTAAGGAATCTCCATCCTTCCGTGCATGGCTAATTAACGGCTCATTATAAACACTAACATACTGGGAGACCCGAGGTGGAAACGAGCCCCAAGCTTGGGAACTATCTGCTCATGGGCCAGATCACCTGTCGCGCTTATATATGCAAAATGTTAGAGAGATGATAGAAGACCATACCCATTCTGTCCTCCCCCCTATCCTCCCTTCCTCCCTCTATCCCCCACTTCACCCCTTTACTTCCTTCCTGCTCTTCCCCATACCATGTCCTTGTCTGTCTTTGTTTCCCCCGTTCCTCCTGGCACTTTCCCCAGGACTATAATTTTAGTATATATTTGTACTGGATAGGTTTACATAATACCTGCATTGCTACTTATTTTACAATATGGAAAAGTTTAAATAGTCTGACCAGGGGAGGCGGGAGTGTGAGGGACACCGGGACTCCCAGACACAACCAACCAAATTACCAGAAAGGGGATTTACCCTTTTGAGCACTGGGAGGCGGAGAACTATGGCTGTGCAGACCACATCCCGAGGTTGGCAGTTCCCATAAGGATTACGATATATATATAATATACAGCTAGGAATGATTTTCAGGGAGGGGATTATATTTAAAGTCTTCCCCTGAAAATTATTGGGGGGGGGGGGGGTTGCTGTCATACTATTGCTTTCAATGGGGCTGCCTGCAGCAGCAGTGGCCCCACTGACAGCAATAGGCACGCAGCTTCGTTCACGCGTGTTTTTGCACGTGCGTGGACTTGCGGATTTGTGTACACACACACACGCATGCATGTTCAATACAACGCTCGTGTTAACAAGGCCTAAGTCTGCAGCACAAAATCTGCAAAAAAATTCAAACCATTTGGTGCCGATTTTTTTTTTTTGTGTAAATTTAGCCCCCTAATTTGAAGAGTTAGAGTCTACCTTCACACAGGCAAGCCTGATACTGGGCCAAGATACCCACAGCGATATCATAATAACGATTCTTCTGACGCTTCCGACACGCGGCGCTGCAGCGTCCTTCTTTCATGCACGATTTTGTTCTTTTTACTGTGCTAGAGATGCAGATTTGCTGATGTGTCGGTCCGGCCCGCTCTCACATCGCTGACATACAGCTCACTCTTTTGGAAGAGAACAGAGATGCTTGAGTAGCTTTGCTTTGTTGGCTCATGTTTTGTATCTTCTGACATGACTTCCCAGCTAAATTCTGTCCTGAGCTGCCTTATTTCCAGGACGTCTGGCGAGCGGCGTAGCATGTTGCAAGAGGAGCCAAGAATGAGGCGCAGCATATGGGTGCATTCTCTGGTGGCTATGTGGTCTGAAAAAGCGCACTTCCATTCCTTGTTTTTGGATTTGCACAGGCATCCAGAAACATTTTTTTACTTCACCCACATCTCAATTGCTACATTTGATAAGCTCCTAGAAGTGGTGCTCCGCGCACGTTTTCACACGGACAAATTGCGGCTGTGTGCATATTATTGCATTTTCTAATGCAATCCTATGGCAGCGGGCACGGGTGGGAATTGTGCAGGGAATTTCCGCCAGTGTGCAGGGGGCCATTCATACTGTCCCGCAGCATGTTTATTCAGAAAGATCCAAAAACCCAGTGGTTTTAACCATAAAGACACTTTTTTCCAACAATAAAAATGAAAAACAGTATAACAGTGACCGTTTCATAAACTGCAGCTCAGTTAATGTGATCTATATAATTGAATGCACTAGCTGCAATATTCAGGACATGGGATGCACCTCATGAAAAGTAAGAACGAGGATTACAGAACATGCCAGAGGTATAAAAAATTCTTTATCAGGACATTCAGGAGCAGTAAAACACTTTGTGGAATAAGAATAACATCATTAGCTTTAGGTGGAACGAATTAAAAGTTGTGACCGATAATAGAAGACAAAAGCTTTATAAACAGGAAGCTTATTGGATTATGGAACTAAACCCCAGAATACCTATGGGTAGGAAAACCAGAACGGATTTAATGTATGTATATTAATTTACAGTTTATTTCATTATTATTTATCAGCCATTTTGCCCCGTTAGATATTGATTTTGCATAAGTGTGCTTTTTGATAGATTTTATTGGTATTAATACAGTTATGCACATTGTGTATTTATTTCACCATTAATGTAATTTAACACGACACATTTTGTTTATCACATCATAAGTTTATTATGTGCATCAACTAACAATAATGAATTACCTGATACAAACAGCTATACATATACACTGGTTGGTGCTAATAGCAGAGCACATTCCATTTCGATGTTCTATTCAGCGTTTCAAGGGTTAACACACAGGTTGTTTCTAACTTGGTGATGGTGGATATCTATTTAAGCAGGTTACACGTGATTTTAACACTGAGGTGAAGAAGGGTTCGCTTGTGAACCCGAAACGCATTCTCTGTAAACCTGCTTGTTTTTGTGGCATATTAGATCTAATATAGATTGAAGCATTCTTACTGCTTGTCAAGTTCCCATTATCTGGATTGTGGGTTCATGATCAGAGCTGCTGTCACTGCCAGGTTCTTATTGCAACAATTGAACTTTGCCAACGATGATTACACAGGATGTATCAATCTGCTTTCTATGGAGGCCGTTGGGAGATGTCCACGTGTACATTCTGCGTTTGGGTTGCATAAACCATGTGTTTGTTATCCTGAGCCAGTTTTCATGGCAGAATTGTACCAAACGATCACCAACTTCATTTCATTTCCCCAAGCCCAAATCTTCCTGTGTCTGTCCCTTGACAAAGACCTTCTATGTAACGGTCGAAACGTCGCCTTTTCATTTGATGATGTGATGTCTCCATGAAAACATAAAAACTTCTTATTGCACCTGAAAAATTGGATTCTGCTGCCTATTTCTCTTCTTTAGAGGATATTTTATGGAACGTTGCATCCCCGCCAATAACATGCGGGGACTCCCACATTTGCACGATGCTCAGGAACCGAGAATTGCGTATCTCAAATCAGATGCGTCCAAAACTACTCATGCGTGGGCTCAAAACACATGTAAAGTCACAACAGGAAAAATCGTGGTCATATTTTCATGGTGAGTCACACCCACACGGATTTATGAAGGAAATATGTATTTCAGGGAATTATGTGTCCCAAGATAAGCCATTCCCCACGGGGGCTGGAAGGAACTAAATGGGAGTTACCCCAGTGAGAGTTTAAAAATCGCACACGGACGTGTGCTCAGGGTCAGCCCCTTGGAGGTCACTATATGTGAGGTCTGGTCGGCAATTCTGGTGCGACTCCACACCACAGAATGGTAACACTCTTCTTTTAACCCTTGTTATTTTACTGTCTGTGATATCACATGTAAGGCTCTTGCCATTTATCTTGTAACATCATTTTTGTATTTTTCTGTAAATAAGCACTGCTCTTTTCTTTGACAATTAAACGTTAATTTAATTATTGAGCCTCGTCCGTGTTAACTCGAAACCATATTCTCCGAAGATTGTATTTATAAGTCATAGATCGGGTTCCAATTTACCGTAACGAAATTGGTGGTGGCAGCGTTTGTGTATGCATATTGTAGAGCTCTGGAGTGCGTTAGAACGGATCAGGTGGGTGATTTGAGTTTCCGCCTCGCATGCGTGCAGAAGTCGGAGAATGCTAGATACAAATCAGCCTGTATTCTAACGACTGCCAGCTTGCAATACTGCAGAATGTTTGAGGACCAGAGGCGGGATCGATAGGTTTCGTCCCTTCCCCTCTCTCCTCTTGTCCAGTGAGGGACGAATTATTAATAAGTGAAGGGCCAGGTGGGTTGCTGTGGAGTTGTGGCTGTGGCTCATGGTCGCTTTTCAGGAGTCTGGAAAGTTGGGAACCAGTAACTCCACAACCTAAGAGCCTTTCCTTCCTCGCCCTCGCCCTGATACGTGACACTGTCCATGTCTCTTTTTATTCATTGGCTGAATATAAGATAAATGCACTGGTAATCTCCAGATAACAGAAAAACAGGAAGAAAACGTCCTTTTCCATGTCAACAGTCCAGCAAAGACACCAAAAGTCCTTTTTAAATAAGAGTGGCAATGGCCCAGCAAACCTTTGTTGCAGAGTGTGGTGAAGTCTGCAGTTCCGCTCATTTGCAGCTTGTGTCTCTCCACCCCTAGCCGACTTTACCAAAGGCCCTACAAGGTCCATGGCAACCAGTTCAAATGGCACTTCAATTATTAGTAACAGGACCAATGGGCTCTTAAAATGTGGAGCAGGAGCTGTCACCTGGCAGGTGGGACAGGATTGGCAAAACTCTGCTATTACCTTGTAGCAGCCTGGCCAGTAGAATCTCTGCAAGATGCGCTCCTGCGTTTTTTCGACCCCAAGTGGCCCCCTGATATGTGCGTGTATGCCAAGTGTAAGACTGTGTCGACAGGAACCAGGTACTAGAAGCTGCTCCACTACCTCATCTCTAATTTTGGTCACTCAGTACAACAACTCATTTTTAATGGTGAAGTGAGGGAAGATCAAATTTTCCACCACCCCAACCTTGTGTGCACATACTCCAGAGTCAGTGTCTATGGATACCTGGGAAACTGGGTACCCTTTTGTGTCCCCATGTATGCAAATGACCCCCAGTTTTTCCCCTTGTAGCAACACATGGGGAAGGGAGGCCCTGATTAGCGTGACCAAGCTCCCGGAGCCGAGCAAAGCCAACACCTTGACCCTGTTCACCGTTACCTGGCACCTCTGGGGCTGTGGGTCTTTGGTCGGCGTCACACTGCATACTGGATGTGCAAACCACGAACATCGCCGACCATGTGTACAGTCCATGAGCTCTGTTTTCGCTGGACAGTGGGCTGCAATATGCCCTGGCTCCTGGCACTCCCAGCACCACAGCGGGGTGACTTGGCTCCTCCTGATGGGCACCGCTCCCCACGAATTCTGTGGTTTCTCCTCCATACTGACACGGGATTCCTTCCTCTGGGCATCCAACCCAGAGTTGACACCACGAGATGCAGCTCTTGCAGTGGGAAGCGCCTCCTCCACTGTGAGATATCTCTCTACAAGGCCCACCAACTCATCTGCATTCTTGGGATCTCCTTGGACAACCCAAAGCTGCATGGGCCTAGACAGGGACTGCACAAATCAGTCCATCACCACTTTTTCAACAATCTGAGTAGGTGATGAGTTTTCCGTCTCTAGCCATTTTTGAGCCAGATGTAGCAGGTCAAACGTTTGAGACCGGGGCAGTTTCTCTGGAGAATACTTTCAATTATGCACCCGCTGTGCTCTGACTGCCGTGCTGGCTCCCAGGCGAGCAAGGATTTGGGCTTTTAACTTGGTGTAGTCTCGGGCACCCTGCTGCGCCAAATAATAATACGCCTTCTGGGGTTCTCTAATTAAGTATGGGGCCAACATCTCCGTCCACCGCCCTTGAGGCAATTCCACCCTCTCTGCCACCCGTTCAAAAATGGCGAGGAAGGCCTCCACGTCATCTTGTTGCATCATCTTTTGTAATGTCCCTCTTACTGTTTTTAAAGTGTCCATCTGGGCATGTTGCCTGGAGGGATCTACAGTCTCTTTGGCCTGCACCACCTCAGTTAGTATGGCCAATTGCCTTACCAGGAGTTGGTTTGTCTCCTGTTGTGCTAGTTGCTGCTGGGCGACTGCTTTCTGTTGCACTTGCATTACCTCTGCTTGAGCCTTCTGTTGCTGGGCCATCATTTGTTGCTGCTGAGCAAACGTTTGTTGTTGCTGCATGTTCATTTGCACCAGCTGCTTTATCGACTCCTCCATGGTTGTATTGGCCGCCTGCATGCTCACCGCTGATTTCACCCAGGACATATACCCGTGGGTCTTTTACTGCCGGCGCATCCTCCACCAATTGTAGCAATGCAGGGGAACACACTTCAGGCCACAACCGGAATACTGTCCATGTCTCTTTTTATTCACTGGCTGAATGTAACATAAATGCACTGAAAACATCCTTTTCCACGTCAACAGTCCATCAAAGCAAAAACACCAAAAGGCCTTTTTAAATAAGAGTGGCAAAGGCCCAGCAAACCTTTGTTGCAGAGTGTGGTGAAGTCTGCAGTTCCGCTCACTTGCAGCTTGTGTCTCTCACACCAGGCAGCTCTGAACTTCCCCTCACACTGCAGCCTGCACCCATTTATGCACCTCACCTGTCTGGGCCAGGTGGAACTGAGTACTGGAGTGAGGGACGGACCGGGTCTACATCACAGATGCTAGTAGTCTCCGTGATATGTACCTTCCGTCCCACACTTCACCTCTCACTCTACTACAGTCCCCTGGGGTCTATGTAAGCCCCTGATTGTAGTAAGTCACGAGTAGCCCCCCAAAAGTCTGTGCATCGCTAGGAATATGATAGCAGCTGATGTCCCAATATGGGGGCATCTGTGGGTGAAACCTGACTATGAGACCAATGCCAGCTGGTGACAATACAGGAGGCATTACTGACTGTCACCTTAGTACAGGGGGCTTGAGAGAACAGAGTCATTATATAAGGAGGGTAAGAGCCTGTTGTCAGTTTATTCATACATTTCCAGCTGGAATGACAAAAATAAAATCACTGTCTTAAGGCCGAACAAAGGCGAGGTGCAGACTAACAGGGAAAAAACACCCCTGGTCATGAAAGGGTTACAGAAGTAAAAGGTCTTGATTCTGAGGTTCTTTTCTGGATGCGGCGTCATTACTGCTTATAATAATATTTTTATTACTGTAGATATTTGCTGCGCAAACAGATAGAGGGGAAGATTCAAGTAGATGCGCAAACATCCTGGAACGCCTGCGAATGCCGGGCTATCTAAGGTAACCTAAAAAAATCACCTTACATACAGCCCTAAATCCTTTATTTACCTCACTGCACTTAAGGGGTCTGTCAGTCACCACAGATGCCCACTTACCTCCAGTATAATAAATAGCACCACTCATGATACAATTAATGTCACCACTCACCTGCAGTACAATAACATCCAGCTAGAGATGAGCGAGCACCAAAATGCTCGGGTGCTCGTTACTCGAGACAAATTTTTCGCAATGCTCGAGGGTTTGTTTCGAGTAACGAACCCCATTGAAGTCAATGGGCGACCCGAGCATTTTTGTATTTCGCTGATGCTCGCTAAGGTTTTCATTTGTGAAAATCTGGGCAATTCAAGAAAGTGATGGGAACGACACAGCAACGGATAGGGCAGGCGAGGGGCTACATGTTGGGCTGCATCTCAAGTTCCCAGGTCCCACTATTAAGCCACAATAGCAGCAAGAGTGCCCCCCCCCCCCTTCCAACAATTTTTACTTCTGAAAAGCCCTCATTAGCAATGCATACCTTAGCTAAGCACCACACTACCTCCAACAAAGCACAATCACTGCCTGCATGACACTCTGCTGCCACTTCTCCTGGGTTACATGCTGACCAAGCCCCCCCCCCCATTACCCAGTGTCCACAGCGCACACCAAACTGTCCCTGCGCAGCCTTCAGCTGCCCTCATGCCACGCCACACTCATGTCTATTTATAAGTGCGTCTGCCACAGGAAAAGTAGGCACACACTGCAGAGGGTTGGCATGGCTAGGCAGCGACCCTCTTTAAAAGAGGCGGGGTGATAGCCCACAATGCTGTACAGAAGCAATGAGAAATCCAATCCTGTGCCACCTTCATCTGGAGCTGCACACGTGGGCATAGCAATGGGGAACCTATGTGCCACACACTATTCATTCTGTCAAGGTGTCTGCACGCCCCAGTCAGACCGCAGTTTTTTATAAATAGTCACAGGCAGGTACAACTCCGCAATGGTAATTCCGTGTGCACCCACAGCATGGGTGGCTCCCTGGAACCCACCGGCAGTACATAAATATATCCCATTGCAGTGCGCATCACAGCTGAGGTAGTAATGTCATGTTAAATGCAGGTGGGCTTCGGCCCACACTGCATGCCCCAGTCAGACTGGGGTTCTTTAGAAGTGGAAACAGATGCATTTACAACTCCCTGTGGACCCACAGCATGGGTGGGTGCCAGGAAGCCACCGGTGGTACATAAATATATCCCATTGCATTGCCCAACACAGCTGAGGTAGTAATGTCATGTTTAATGCAGGTGGGCTTCGGCCCACACTGCACGCCCCAGTCAGACTGGGGTTCTTTAGAAGTGGAAACAGATGCATTTACAACTCCCTGTGGACCCACAGCATGGGTGGGTGCCAGGAAGCCACCGGCGGTACATAAATATATCCCATTGCATTGCCCAACACAGCTGAGGTAGTAATGTCATGTTTAATGCAGGTGGGCTTCGGCCCACACTGCATGCCCCAGTCAGACTGGGGTTCTTTAGAAGTGGAAACAGATGCATTTACAACTCCCTGTGGACCCACAGCATGGGTGGGTGCCAGGAAGTCACCGGGGGTACATAACTATATCCCATTGCATTGCCCAACACAGCGGATGTAACGTCAGCTGTAATGCAGGTGGGCTAAAAATTCATTTGATTACACTGTAGGCGAGGGCCCACAAAAATTGCTGTATCAACAGTACTTATGTACCTGAGAAAAATTGGCCATGGCCAACCAAGAGGGCAGGTAAAACCCATTAATCGCTTTGGTTAATGTGGCTTAAGTGGTAACTAGGCCTGGAGGCAGCCCAGTTAAAATAAAAATTGGTGGAGGTGAAAGTTTCAACGCTTTAATGAGCATTAAAACGTATAAAAATTGTTTAGAAAAATTATATGACTGAGCCTTGTGGGCCTAAGAAAAATTGCCCGTTCGGCGTGATTATGTGAGGTTTCAGGAGGAGGAGCAGGAGGAGGAGGAGGAATATTATACACAGATTGATGAAGCAAAAAGGTCCCCGTTTTTGATGGGGATACAGAACGATGCTTCCATCCGTGGGTGCAGCCTACCTATTGCTTAGGTATCGCTGCTGTCCGCTGGTGGAGAAGAGAAGTCTGGGGAAATCCAGGCTTTGTTCATCTTGATGAGTGTTAGCCTGTCGGCACTGTCGGTTGACAGGCGGGTACGCTTATCTGTGATGATTCCCCCAGCCGCACTAAACACCCTCTCTGACAAGACGCTAGCCGCAGGACAAGCAAGCACCTCCAGGGCATACAGCGTGGGTTCAGGCCACGTGTCCAGCTTCGACACCCAGTAGTTGTAGGGGGCAGAGGCGTCACGGAGGACGGTCGTGCGATCGGCTACGTACTCCCTCACCATCCTTTTACAGTGCTCCCGCCGACTCAGCCGTGACTGGGGAGCAGTGACACAGTCTTGCTGGGGAGCCATAAAGCTGTCAAGGGTCTTAAAGAGTGTTGGCCTGCCTGTGCTGTACATGCTGCCTGATCTCCGCGCCTCCCCTGCTACCTGGCCCTCGGAACTGCGCCTTCGGCCACTAGCGCTGTCGTATGGGAATTTTACCATCAGTTTGTCCGCCAGGGTCCTGTAGTATAGCAACACTCTCGAACCCCTTTCCTCTTCGGGTATGAGAGTGGAAAGGTTCTCCTTATACCGTGGGTCGAGCAGTGTGTACACCCAGTAATCCGTAGTGGCCAGAATGCGTGTAACGCGAGGGTCACGAGAAAGGCATCCTAACATGAAGTCAGCCATGTGTGCCAGGGTACCTGTACGCAACACATGACTGTCCTCACTAGGAAGATCACTTTCAGGATCCTCCTCCTCCTCCTCCTCCTCCTCAGGCCATACACGCTGAAAGGATGACAGGCCAGCAGCATGTGTACCCTCACCAGTGGGCCAAGCTGTGTCTTCCCCCTCCTCCTCATCTTCCTCCTCCTCCTCCTCCTCACCGCACTGAGATATAGACAGGAGGGTGCTCTGACTATCCAGCGACATACTGTCTTCCCCCGGCCCTGTTTCCGAGTGCAAAGCGTCTGCCTTTATGCTTTGCAGGGAACTGCTCAAGAGGCATAGCAGAGGAATGGTGATGCTAATGATTGCAGCATCGCCACTCACCACCTGGGTAGACTCCTCAAACTTTCCAAGGACGTGGCAGATGTCTGCCAACCAGGCCCACTCTTCTGAAAATAATTGAGGAGGCTGACTCCCACTGCGCCGCCCATGTTGGAGTTGCTATTCCACTATAGCTCTACGCTGCTCATAGAGCCTGGCCAACATGTGGAGCGTAGAGTTCCACCGTGTGGGCACGTCACACAGCAGACAGTGCACTGGCAGATTAAACCGATGTTGCAGGGTGCGCAGGGTGGCAGCGTCCGTGTGGGACTTTCGGAAATGTGCGCACCTTTCTGAGCAGGTCTGACAAGCGAGGGTAGCTTTTCAGAAAGCGCTGAACCATCAAATTAAAGACGTGGGCCAGGCATGGCACGTGCGTGAGGCTGCCGAGCTGCAGAGCCGCCACCAGGTTACGGCTGTTGTCACACACGACCATGCCCGGTTGGAGGCTCAGCGGCGCAAGCCAGCAGTCGCTCTGCTCTGTCAGACCCTGCAGCAGTTCGTGGGCCATGTGCCTCTTATCTCCTAAGCTGAGTAGTTTCAGCACGGCCTGCTGACGCTTGCCCACCGCTGTGCTGCTCGACGCGCGACACCGACTGCTGGCGACGTGCTGCTGCTGCTGACACATCTTGATTGCGAGACAGAGGTTGCGGAGGAGGAGGAGGAGGAGGGTGGTTTAGTGGAGGAAGCATACACCGCCGCAGATACCACCACCGAGCTGTGGCCCGCAATTCTGGGGGTGGGTAGGACGTGAGCGGTCCCAGGCTCTGACTCTGTCCCAGCCTCCACTAAATTCACCCAATGTGCCGTCAGGGAGATATAGTGGCTCTGCCCGCCTGTGCTTGTCCACGTGTCCGTTGTTAAGTGGACCTTGGCAGTAACCGCGTTGGTGAGGGCGCGTACAATGTTGCGGGAGGCGCCGCCATCATACTTTTGAAAGACTCCGTTTCCACAACCCTATACGGCAGCATCTCCAGGCTGATAAATTTGGCTACGTGCACGTTTAACGCTTGAGCGTGCGTGTTCGTGGCGGCGTACTTGCGCTTGCGCTCCAACACTTGCGCTAGCGACGGCTGGACGCTGCGCTGACAGACATTGCTGGATGGGGCCGAGGACAGCGTTGGTGAGGGTGTGGGTGCAGGCCAGGAGACGGTAGTGCCTGTGTCCTCAGAGCGGGGTTGGATTTCAGTGGCAGGTTGGGGCACAGGGGGAGAGGCAGCGGTGCAAACCGGAGGCGGTGAACGACCTTCGTCCCACCTTGTGGGGTGCTTGGCCATCATATGTCTGAGCATGCTGGTGGTGATGAGGCTGGTGGTGGTGGCTCCCCGGCTGATCTTGGCGCGACAAAGGTTGCACACCACTGTTCGTCGGTCGTCTGCACTCTCAGTGAAAAACTGCCAGACCTTTGAGCACCTCGGCCTCTGCAGGGTGGCATGACGCGAGGGTGCGCTTTGGGAAACAGTTGGTGGATTATTCGGTCTGGCCCTGCCTCTACCCCTGGCCACCGCACTGCCTCTTGCAACCTGCCCTGCTGCTGCCCTTGCCTCCCCCTCTGAAGACCTGTCCTCAGTAGGCGTAGCAAACCAGGTGGGGTCAGTCACCTCATTGTCCTGCTGCTCTTCCTCAGAATCCTCGGTGCGCTCCTCCCTCGGGCTTAATGCCCTTACTACTACCTCACTGATAGACAACTGTGTCTCATCGTCATCGGCCTACTCACCCACTGAAAGGTCTTGAGACAGTTGCCGGAAGTCCCCAGCCTCATCCCCCGGACCCCGGGAACTTTGCAATGGTTGGGCATCAGTCACGATAAACTCCTCTGGTGGGAGAGGAACCACTGCTGCCCAATCTGAGCAGGGGCCCGAGAACAGTTCCTGGGAGTCTGCCCGCTCCTCAGAATGTCTCATTTTTATGGAGTGAGGAGGCTGGGAGGAAGGAGGAGCAGCAGCCAGAGGATTCTGAGTTGCAGCAGTGGACGGCGCAGAACTCTGGGTGGACGATAGGTTGCTGGAAGCACTTTCTGCCATCCACGACAGGACCTGCTCACACTGCCCATTTTCTAATAAAGGTCTACCGCGTGGACCCATTAAATGTGCTATGAATGTGGGGACGCCAGAAACGTGCCTCTCTCCTAATCCTGCAGCAGTCGGCTGCGATACACCTGGATCAGGAGCTCGGCCTGTGCCCACACCCGGACTAGGGCCTCCGCGTCCTCGGCCGCGCCCACGTCCTCTAGGCCTACCCCTACCCCTCAGCATGCTGTATTACCAGGAATGCAGAAACACAACACTGTAATTAAATGTGCCGCTTATTGGCCTGTGCTTGGAGGCTGAGTTCACTTACGGAACGCCAGGAAATAATTTGCCGCAAGCCTGCTGTAACACTTAGCTGGCTGCGTATTTATTTGGAGAACTACTACCCCCAGCAGACACAGACCCAGAACACTGAGCAGAGTGACAGGCAGGCCAAATAGATTTTTTTCAAATATTTTTTTCAAAAGGACCACTGCGTAAATTCAATCTATATATGTCTTCTGGCCCTGCCTACACAATTCTGTCCCTGATGTGTGTGTCACGGAACTGCAGTGTTGCACTGTTATTAACTGCAACAGACCGGTGATTTCAGAGCCAGGAAATAATTTGGCGCAAGCCTGCTGTAACACTTAGCTGGCTGCGTATTTATTTGGAGAACTACTACCCCCAGCAGACACAGACCCAGAACACTGAGCAGAGTGACAGGCAGGCCAAATAGATTTTTTTCAAATATTTTTTTCAAAAGGACCACTGCGTAAATTCAATCTATATATGTCTTCTGGCCCTGCCTACACAATTCTGTCCCTGATGTGTGTGTCACGGAACTGCAGTGTTGCACTGTTATTAACTGCAACAGACCGGTGATTTCAGAGCCAGGAAATAATTTGGCGCAAGCCTGCTGTAACACTTAGCTGGCTGCGTATTTATTTGGAGAACTACTACCCCCAGCAGACACAGACCCAGAACACTGAGCAGAGTGACAGGCAGGCCAAATAGATTTTTTTCAAATATTTTTTTCTAAAGGACCACTGCGTATATTCAAGCTATAATATATGTCTTCTGGCCCTGCCTACACAATTCTATCCCTGGAGTATTACTGCAGGGCGCAATGCTCTGCACGGCCGATATACCAAAAAAGAAAAATGTGCAACACTGCTAAAAGCAGCCTCCACACTACTGCACACTGTTAGATGTGGCCCTAAGAAGGACCGTTGGGGTTCTTGAAGCCTACAATCACTCCTAACACTCTCCCTATAGCAGCTCCGGCACCAACAGCACTGTCCCTCAGCTATCTCACAACGCATCTGAGGCGAGCCGCGGGAGGGGACGATTTTTATACTCGGGTGACACCTGATCTCCCCAGCCACTCACTGCAGGGGGGTGATATAGGGCTGGAACGTCGCAGGGGGAAGTTGTAATGCCTTCCCTGTCTTTCAATTGGCCAGAAAACCGCGCTAACGTCTCAGAGAGTAAAGTGAAAGTAACCCGAACATCGCGTGGTACTCGTTACGAGTAACGAGCATCTCGAACACGCTAATACTCGAACGAGTATCAAGCTCGGACGAGTACGTTCGCTCATCTCTACATCCAGCATTTACCTCCATTATAATAAATGGCACCACACACAATACATGTAAAAGGAATCTATCACTGGACTTATGGGGCCAGATTGGAGAGCTGCATAAACCTGTGGCAGAAACCGATAATTACAAATTACTGGTTTTCTTTCATTAGTTTCCATAAAATCACTATTTATGTGACAGTATTTACAGCCATCCAGGAACATGGCACCGCGCCACTTCCCTCTCTACCGGTCTCACTGCTGGGTCACACGGTGCCCTTTACACAATCCACAACCCTGACAGTCGAAACCCATTTGGTCTATTAATTCCTGGATCTGCTCACCCTGCGGCAATAGGGGTGTCACCTCTCTCTCGAAACAATAAGAGACAAGTTAAGTTTTGTCAGTTGTGTCCTCTATATCAGCACACAGTCCCCTGTACAGCCTCATAAATACATATACAGTATATATCTCAGATAAACTGTACAGTATGAGCTCCTAACATAGGAAATATGATGTCATAGGCATCACAGAAACTTGGGATGATACACAAGATTGAAATACAAGACTTGAAAGATACAACCTTTTTATAAGAAACAGACCTAATAAAGAGGAGTTGTGTTGTATGTTAGGAAAACATCCATCTCCAGAGATTGAAGCTTCAGAGCATGAGAGTTCTGTAGAAACTGTTTGGGTAAGCATACAAGGAGAGAACAACAGGAAGGACATTATTGTAGGCATTTACTATAGACCGCCTGGACAAGCAGATGATATGGATGAACTCTTTCTATATCACATGGCCAAGATCTCATAAAAGCATGACATACTGATCATGAGAGATTTTACGCATCCAGACATTTGTTGGAAATCTCTCTCAGGCAAAAGTAATGGGTCCAACAAATTCTTATTCGCTCTTAGGGCTCAGTCACATGGGCGCATCTGGGCGCCGATGCGTCAGTATTACTGCAGGATAAGACGGCCGCACTGCAGGTGCGGAGAAAGAACACATGACCGGCTCCATTGCCGGTCTTGTGTTCTTTTTTCTGGCGCTGCGGAGAGTCGTCCGCACCTGCAATGCGGCTGTCTTCTTCGTGCAGGAAGACGGGCGCATCGGCACCTGATGCGCCCGTGTGACTGAGCCCTTACTGACAACTTTATCTTCCAAAAGGTACAAGAGAAGACCAGGGGATCTGCTATCTTGGACCTATTTCTTACCAACAAGAAGGAAATAGTTGGAGAAGTAAGGGTGGCTGGGACCTTAGGATAGCATGAACACTGCCTCCTAAGGTCCCGGCCCCCCTAAACAAGGAAACTACAGACCAGTGAGCCTGACTTCTATACCGTGAAACATCTTTGAACAAATTAGGCTGCCTGTCCACGGGCGATTTTTCATTGCGTTCCCCGTGACGATAATCCGGCTGCAGGGAATGCAGTGAAAGCTCTACATAGCGTTGCTATGGAGAGCGCTTCCCCCATGTTCACGAGTGGAGAATCACAGCGATTCTCCGCTCACGAACGGCAAATCGCAGCATGCTGCGATTTTCCGTGATTCTTCAAAAATGTATTTATTGAGGTTTTCTTAAACAAAGCACAATCCGTACAAATAGTCAAAGGAAAAATGAATTCAGCTCACTTATCAGAGTTGCAAACAAATGACCTGTCTCACTAAATAACTTAGGGCAAGCCGCAGTCATATAGCAATCTATAGGTGGGTTTAAATGAACATTAGGTTAATGACATTGGCACTACCTGTCCTAGGGTGAGACACATAGACATGTTAAGATCTTGGATACTTGGTAGTATAATTCAATTTTAGGTAGCGAGGCATACTATATTAATCATAAGCGTGAGCCATGCAGCCCGCCGGCCCCCATCGCTCCATGAGGTCGTGTGATGAGGCCCTCTATGTTCGACTGTGCGACCCCTCGGGGGGTCTGAGAGGTAAACCCCGTACCGGAGGGATCGGAGGGGTAAGCAATGGGTTCGGAGCGTATGTATATGTAGGGGTCCGCCCGCCGCATGTCTTGGGCTCCTATATCAATGTACAAAAACACTTTAGAACAGAGAAAGAAAAAGAGGAGAGAGGGAGGGGGCGGAGGAAATAGGGTAGGTATTAGCTCTCGCGTCAATCCCCCGCGCAATATATTGAGGCTTGAAATTTGTGATAGGGCCCCGGCCTAGGTCCAGGGAAGTGCACAGTGCAGATTCTTATTTTAAGACATCGGCAAGCCACCTAACAAAGGCCACAGAGCTTTTATAGTCTAACCACACAGTCCAGGTGACAGAGAAGTTGTCTGCTTCCCGGTCTCCCTCAGAGTCGGTGCTCCTGAGCTCCTCCATGTACCTGATATGTTCTAGTGCCTCCGTCCACATGGCCCTTGTTAGCTCTCCCCTCCGTTTCCAGTGTAGGGGGATAATGTGGTGCATGGCCATTATAAAATGTCTTAAAACCCCCTTTTTAACATGGGAGATAGGACCTGGAAACATAGACAGAAGAGCCACTTTGGGGGTGAGGACAAGGGGTGACCCACACACGGCCTCATACAACCTGGCAACGTCACTCCAAAGTGGAGCTATTAGTGAACAGCTCCACAAGATATGATACATAGTTCCCATCCCTGAACCACACCTCCAGCACTCACCCGGATTTGTTGGGAAAATTCTATGAATCTTGTCCGGAGTCCTGTACCATTGCGTCATTATTTTATAGTTTAGTTCCTGTGCCTTGCTCGAGATGGACAATCTGTGTATGAGGGTATAGGACTTAGTCCAAAGCTCTTCGGGGAAACCTCTTCCGAGCGTCTCATCACATCCCGTCTCCCCCTTCTCAGAGTCGATCAACAACCCGTACAGCAGAGAGACCACATGAGGGGGGGTGGGGGGAGCCCGCATAGTCTTTCAAAGGGTGTTAGTTCCTTTCTTAGTAGGTCAGGGGCCTTCAGCGATCTAAGATCTGAAGGTACTGCATCCGCGCTCCAGGTTTTGTTTCCTGACCTACTGCAATATCTCTTAAAGCGTGCATCCCCTGTGAATCAAGGATGTTGCGTGCTCGAGGCCTGGGGAAATGAGGCATGAACATCAGTGTCTCTGTAGATATTGTAGCTTGGATCTGAGGGTTACCTGTTAAATGGGTCAGGGGGCCTGGACAAGTGAATATCCTCCTCATCCCTCTCAAGCGGGTCCATGCCCTCAGCAGGCTCAGAGCTGGGGGCGAAGCCCCTGCCCCTCTCCAGTCCACAACGCCTGGGACCCAGAAGGCACCCCCCAAGTTGATCCGGTTCTGACCTATTTCCAGAGGCACCCACGCTTTCATGTCCGCGTAGTGTAAGATATCCAGAACGCATCTACCTATTGTTGCTTTATGGTAGAGTTCAAGATCCGGCAGGCCCGCTCCACCCGAACTTTTTGTTCTAGTTAGGATTTTGTAGCTTATTCTGGGAGAGAGGCCTTTCCAAACGAATCTAACCATAGCCCTCCGCAACTGAGTGAAGAAGCGTCCGGGGAGGTCGCATGGGACAGTCTGGAAAACATATAATATTCAGGAAAGAATGTTCATCTTAAGAATGTTGATTTGTCTGAACCAAGAAAAGTTATTTTCGACCTTCCCTCCATCTCTGACTCGAGCACCGATAACAAGGGTCTAAAGTTCAACTCATATGAGTCCGCTATATCTGAAGGAATTTGTATTCCTAGATATTTTAGAGATCTCTCTCTCCAGATAAGGGAAAAGGATTCTTTCAGGACATTAACTTCCATCGCTGTGATTGAGATATTGAGGACCTCTGATTTTTGGGTATTCATTTTAAAATTGCTAATCTTCCCGTACTTAGACATTTCTGCTATGATTCCCGGCAGGGCGATACGTGGGTTCATGACGTAGATCAAAAGGTCATCTGCAAAGATGGATAGCTTGTAAACACTGCCACGATCCATCACCCCCTGTATATCTGGGTTCCTCCTCAGGGCCACTGCCAGGGGTTCCATTGCCAGAATGTAAAGTAACGGGGATAGCGGGCAGCCCTGTCTGGTACCGTTACAAATCTCGAGAGGAGCTGACAAGAGTTCCTTGACTCTAATTCGTGCAGACGGACAACTATATAGGGCCATTATCCAGGAAAGGACCCTTGGGCCCAGGCCGACCTCCAACACCTCTTCCAAAAAAAAACAACTCACTCTATCAAAGGCCTTCTCCACATCGACGGCCAGAAGGCAGAGGGGAATATGAGCGCCGCGAGCCTTGTTGATCAAGGACATGGTTTTAATTGTATTATCTCGGGCCTCTCTTCCCGAGACAAATCTGACCTGATCTGAATGTATCGCGTATCTCTCCTCCTCCCTTGCTTGGTGCAGACGTGACACTTTTTTGGGGGGTATTTTTTGCCCGCAGTCTCAGTGATGGAATTCATAAAATGGCGCTCTGTGAGCCTTCGCACCTCCTCAGATTGCAATGCATCTTGAGGTGCGGTGGTCTCAAATAAAAGATTCTCTACAAGCTCCTCCTAAAACTGGAGGAAGCTCAGCGTGCCCCCGGATGATTTAAAAATTACGTGAGCATTAAAGGTAGCGATCTGTATCAGGTAGATCGCTACCTCCTTATACCAAGCTCGCGTCTTTCGTTTCACAAGGTATGGCTGTAGAGCCTGGTCGACAGATCGACGCCGCCCATGAATTTATTATATTCTGTGACGCAGACCGGTTTAGTTTTCTCCGCTGCAGCCCCCCTCTCCCTAACTGTAACCGAGGTGTCGGTGTGCACAGTGGACAGCATAAAAACGTCCTTTCTGTCACGCCATTTTACCGCAAGCAAGGGGTCATAGGCCAGTGCGTAAGACACTCCTTTATCTACATGCCTGGAAACCAAGGGTTGTGGGAATCCTACCCTATTTTTGCGTACAGTTCCGCAGGCCCCTGTACCTGCAGCGTGTAACGCTCTATAAAGAGGGGATGCTGGTATAGCAATTGTCGGTATAAATGTGGTACCCTTTATTTAAAAATGGGCCCACGAGGTCCCACACGATCTTTCCGTTAACGCCAGTATTTTCAGGACAGTCGGGGGGATTTAATTGTCGATCCCTGCCCTTATAAATAAAAAAATCACAAGTATAACCTGTTGCGCTCTCACAGATTTTATATAGCTTGATGCCATATCTTGCGCGTTTTGAGGGAATGAATTGGCGAAATGATAAACGGCCTTTAAAACTCATCAGCGACTCTTGTATGGCCAAATTTTTTGGGGGGTATAAATGTTTTTAAAGGCGTTTCTTAGAAGTGATATAAGGGGCCTTATTTTACCCAGTCTATCATACGCCGGGTCACTTCTGGGGGGGATTTGGGCATTATTGGCGAAATGAAAAAAAACGCATAATATTTTAATATCTGCGTCGGGGCATTATGGATGCAAATACGGGCGTCACCTGAACGGCGCTCGTGGACCAATAGGACCGTATTGGTGACTTACAAGTCCCATAAGTAAAACAAGTCCCAAAAATGTTTTTAACTCAGGACATCTATGGCGGTCCACATCGCTGAACAAACCGACGTCTTGTCCAGCGTATGTATTAGTTTGCTGGACAATTAACTGCAGCACACCATCGGTAATAAATAAATGTAAAAAATTAAACGGTGTAAAATTTGCAATGTACAGATTGACGCGTGGAGCCGCTAAAAATTCTGGAATGCGGGGCGTAAATAAACTTGCGGAACTCCACGCAGTGGCAGGCGCCGCAGTACTTGGCCCCGCTGCCCCAACGACTTCCTCAACCTCCATAGCGCTGGAGGCAGAGTCGTCACATTCAAAAAAACCTCCTCCTCCGACTCACTGGTAGCATCGCTTCCGGAACTTGTAGCAAAGAGCAGCGTGTATGCTTGCTCAGCGCTGTATCACCTACAATCCATTTTATTTAAAAACATTTTTAATGGAGGTAGACAAAAAAAAAAAGCCCCCAAAAAAGCGAACAGGGAGATAATGGGGTACTTGGGGTATGAGGGAAGGTAATGGCGGGTAACAACGGGGTTTTTTCTTTTCTTTTTTAGACTCTCTATATGGCACACGATTTTTCTCAGCTATCTCTCCCCTGTCACAAATCGCTCTGAGTGACTGGGGAGAGATACGCAGGACTAATCTTATGCCATATTTTCAAAACAAATGACATGGATGGCTGTGATAGGTGTATCACAGCACCCATGTCACAGGGACCAATCACTTTGGTTCCTGCAAGTTACTATGCCAAATGCCACTTCGGCTTTGGCTTCTACTGCGCATGCGCCGCCATTTTGTTCGGCACATGCGCCGAACAGGGTACTGCCCTGTTCTTTTGGGGGGCTTTGGGGGACCTTAGGGGAGCATTTTCATCTCCCCTCATGGATCGAATCCGTGAGGGGAGATGAAACTCCAACTTTTTAAACTTTTTAAAAACTTTTTTGTGGATACCGGCGATCACAGGCCCGGGGACCGCACTCCGCGGTCCCCGGTGACATCTCCTGTCTCCCGGCTACTGAAGATAGCCGGGAGACAGGGGATTTTTAAATTACCCGGCTGTTCTGCGCATGCACCGCCATTTTCCCCTTGGAGCGCATGCACAGAAGCCCATGGCGGCTCCAGATCGCCGGGGGACATCGTGGAGGACGGGGGTGAGTATTTTCAGCTGCCCTCATGGATCCGATCCATGAGGGCAGCTCAAACATTTCCTTTTTTTAACTTTTCAAAACTTTTCCGTTGGATACCGGCGATCACGGGCCCGGGGACCGCTCACTGCGGTCCCCGGTGGCATCTCCTGCCTCCCGGCTACCTACAGTATCTCTTCTGCGCATGCGCCGCCATTTTCCTTTGGCACGCATGCGCAGAGTATGGCGGAGGGTCCGCTCCGGGCCGGATCAGCGGGCAGCAGTGTGCCAGACTTGGGTGAGCATTTTCAGCTCCCCTCGTGGAAGTGTTCCATGAGGGGAGCTGAAATTCCAACTTCCAACTTTTTTTCAACTTTTATTTACTTTAACGCGATCGCCGGTATCCGGTACACCGGGATGACAGCTCCATGCTGTCAGCTACCTGCAGGCACCGACGGCATGGAGCTGTCACGTCCAGAGCCCACGTGGCTTTATTTTCTGCAGGACACGTTTTTACGACCTCAGGAGAATAAAACTCACTTGGGCAGGACGTAAAAAGACTATGGGCTGGTCACTAAGGGGTTAATACTGCTGGCACCATATAAGATCACAATTGCTACTGCTTGCACCATATGGGGTCACTCTTCCTACGGCTGGCACCATATGGGGTTACGTTTAATACTGCTGGTACCATATGGGGTCACTTTTACTATTGCTTGCATCTTGTGGGGTCCCTCTAACTATTGCTGACACTGTATAGGGGCACTTTTCTGACTGCTTGCACCATATGGGGTCACTCTTACTACTACCAACACCATATGGCATTATTTTTCCTAATGCTGGCACCATATGGTGTTATTTTCCAACTGCTGGATCCATATGGGGTCACTCTTACTACTACCGACACCCTGTGGGGTTACTTTTCCTACTGCTGGTACCATATGGCTTTCCCTTTCCTACTGCTGGCACCATATTGTTTCACTTTTACTACAGCTTACACCATTTCCGACTGCTTGCACTATATGGGGTCAATCTTACTACTGCTAGCACCTTATAGGGTCACTCTTACTTCTATTGACACCATATGGGGTTACTTTTCCTACTGCTGGCACCATATGGCTTTCGTTTTCCTACTTCTGACACCATATTGTTTCACTTTTACTACAGCTAACACCATATGCAGTCATTCTTCCTACTCCTGGCACCATATGGGGTAACTTTTAATACAGCTGGCAGCATATCGGGTTACTTTTTCTACTGCTTGCACCTTGTGGGGTTACTCTTACTATTGCTGAAAACATATGGGGTTACTTTTACTACTCCTGGCACCCTGTGGGGTCACTTTTACTGTGACTTGCACCTTGTGGGTCACTCTTACTATTGCTGACACCATATGGGGTCACTTTTAGTATTTCTGGATCCCTGTGTGGTAACTTTTACTACTGCTTGCACCTTGTGGGGTCACTGTTACTACTGCTGGCACCATATGGGATCACTCTTACGACTGCTTGCACCATATGGGGTCACTCGTGCTACTGCAAGAACCTTATGGGGTCACTTTTACTACTACTGGCACCATATGGTGTCACTCTTACTTCTACTGACATCATATGGGGTTACTTTTTCTACTGCTGGAACACATGGCTTTACTTTTCCCACTTCTGGCACCATATGGACTCACGTTTACTACTCCTGGCACCCTGTGGGGTCACTTTTACTACTACTTGCATCTTGCTGGGTCATTCTTACTACTGCTTGCACCGTATGGGGTCACTCTTACCTCTACTGACGCCATATGGGCTTACTTCTCTAACTGCTAGAACATATGGCTTTACTTTTCCCACTGCTGGTACCATATGGGTTCACTTTTACTACTGCTTGCACCTTGTGGGGGCACTCTTGCTGCTGGCACCATACAGGGTCACTTTTAATAATGCAAGCACAATATGTGGTCCCTTTGACTACTGCTTGAATCTGTGGGGTCACTCTTACTCCTGCTAATTCCATATGGGGTCACTTTTACTACTACTGACACCATATGGGCGTTACTTATCCTATTGCTGGCACCATTTGGTGTTATTTTTCAACTGGTGGATTCATATGGGGTCACTCTTACTACTGCTTGCACTATATAGGGTCACTCTTACTACTGCTGACACGATATGCGGTCAGTTTTACTACTGTTTGAACCTTGTGGCTTCTCTTACTACTGAAAGCACCATATGGCTTCACTCTTACTACTACCGACACCCTATGGGGTCACTCTTACTACTGCTTGCACCTTATTGGGTCAATCTTACTACTGCAAGCACTTTATTGTGCAACTTTTACTACTGCTGACACCATATGGGGTCACTCTTACTACTACCAACACCATATGGCATTATTTTTCCTAATGCTGGCACCATATGGTGTTATTTTCCAACTGCTGGATCCATATGGGGTCACTCTTACTACTACCGACACCCTGTGGGGTTACTTTTCCTACTGCTGGCACCATATGGCTTTCCCTTTCCTACTGCTGGCACCATATTGTTTCACTTTTACTACAGCTTACACCATTTCCGACTGCTTGCACTATATGGGGTCAATCTTACTACTGCTAGCACCTTATAGGGTCACTCTTACTTCTATTGACACCATATGGGGTTACTTTTCCTACTGCTGGCACCATATGGCTTTCGTTTTCCTACTTCTGACACCATATTGTTTCACTTTTACTACAGCTAACACCATATGCAGTCATTCTTCCTACTCCTGGCACCATATGGGGTAACTTTTAATACAGCTGGCAGCATATCGGGTTACTTTTTCTACTGCTTGCACCTTGTGGGGTTACTCTTACTATTGCTGAAAACATATGGGGTTACTTTTACTACTCCTGGCACCCTGTGGGGTCACTTTTACTGTGACTTGCACCTTGTGGGTCACTCTTACTATTGCTGACACCATATGGGGTCACTTTTAGTATTTCTGGATCCCTGTGTGGTAACTTTTACTACTGCTTGCACCTTGTGGGGTCACTGTTACTACTGCTGGCACCATATGGGATCACTCTTACGACTGCTTGCACCATATGGGGTCACTCGTGCTACTGCAAGAACCTTATGGGGTCACTTTTACTACTACTGGCACCATATGGTGTCACTCTTACTTCTACTGACATCATATGGGGTTACTTTTTCTACTGCTGGAACACATGGCTTTACTTTTCCCACTTCTGGCACCATATGGACTCACGTTTACTACTCCTGGCACCCTGTGGGGTCACTTTTACTACTACTTGCATCTTGCTGGGTCATTCTTACTACTGCTTGCACCGTATGGGGTCACTCTTACCTCTACTGACGCCATATGGGCTTACTTCTCTAACTGCTAGAACATATGGCTTTACTTTTCCCACTGCTGGTACCATATGGGTTCACTTTTACTACTGCTTGCACCTTGTGGGGGCACTCTTGCTGCTGGCACCATACAGGGTCACTTTTAATAATGCAAGCACAATATGTGGTCCCTTTGACTACTGCTTGAATCTGTGGGGTCACTCTTACTCCTGCTAATTCCATATGGGGTCACTTTTACTACTACTGACACCATATGGGCGTTACTTATCCTATTGCTGGCACCATTTGGTGTTATTTTTCAACTGGTGGATTCATATGGGGTCACTCTTACTACTGCTTGCACTATATAGGGTCACTCTTACTACTGCTGACACGATATGCGGTCAGTTTTACTACTGTTTGAACCTTGTGGCTTCTCTTACTACTGAAAGCACCATATGGCTTCACTCTTACTACTACCGACACCCTATGGGGTCACTCTTACTACTGCTTGCACCTTATTGGGTCAATCTTACTACTGCAAGCACTTTATTGTGCAACTTTTACTACTGCTGACACCATATGGGGTCACTCTTACTACTACCAACACCATATGGCATTATTTTTCCTAATGCTGGCACCATATGGTGTTATTTTCCAACTGCTGGATCCATATGGGGTCACTCTTACTACTACCGACACCCTGTGGGGTTACTTTTCCTACTGCTGGCACCATATGGCTTTCCCTTTCCTACTGCTGGCACCATATTGTTTCACTTTTACTACAGCTTACACCATTTCCGACTGCTTGCACTATATGGGGTCAATCTTACTACTGCTAGCACCTTATAGGGTCACTCTTACTTCTATTGACACCATATGGGGTTACTTTTCCTACTGCTGGCACCATATGGCTTTCGTTTTCCTACTTCTGACACCATATTGTTTCACTTTTACTACAGCTAACACCATATGCAGTCATTCTTCCTACTCCTGGCACCATATGGGGTAACTTTTAATACAGCTGGCAGCATATCGGGTTACTTTTTCTACTGCTTGCACCTTGTGGGGTTACTCTTACTATTGCTGAAAACATATGGGGTTACTTTTACTACTCCTGGCACCCTGTGGGGTCACTTTTACTGTGACTTGCACCTTGTGGGTCACTCTTACTATTGCTGACACCATATGGGGTCACTTTTAGTATTTCTGGATCCCTGTGTGGTAACTTTTACTACTGCTTGCACCTTGTGGGGTCACTGTTACTACTGCTGGCACCATATGGGATCACTCTTACGACTGCTTGCACCATATGGGGTCACTCGTGCTACTGCAAGAACCTTATGGGGTCACTTTTACTACTACTGGCACCATATGGTGTCACTCTTACTTCTACTGACATCATATGGGGTTACTTTTTCTACTGCTGGAACACATGGCTTTACTTTTCCCACTTCTGGCACCATATGGACTCACGTTTACTACTCCTGGCACCCTGTGGGGTCACTTTTACTACTACTTGCATCTTGCTGGGTCATTCTTACTACTGCTTGCACCGTATGGGGTCACTCTTACCTCTACTGACGCCATATGGGCTTACTTCTCTAACTGCTAGAACATATGGCTTTACTTTTCCCACTGCTGGTACCATATGGGTTCACTTTTACTACTGCTTGCACCTTGTGGGGGCACTCTTGCTGCTGGCACCATACAGGGTCACTTTTAATAATGCAAGCACAATATGTGGTCCCTTTGACTACTGCTTGAATCTGTGGGGTCACTCTTACTCCTGCTAATTCCATATGGGGTCACTTTTACTACTACTGACACCATATGGGCGTTACTTATCCTATTGCTGGCACCATTTGGTGTTATTTTTCAACTGGTGGATTCATATGGGGTCACTCTTACTACTGCTTGCACTATATAGGGTCACTCTTACTACTGCTGACACGATATGCGGTCAGTTTTACTACTGTTTGAACCTTGTGGCTTCTCTTACTACTGAAAGCACCATATGGCTTCACTCTTACTACTACCGACACCCTATGGGGTCACTCTTACTACTGCTTGCACCTTATTGGGTCAAACTTACTACTGCAAGCACTTTATTGTGCAACTTTTACTACTGCTGACACCATATGGGGTCACTCTTACTACTGCTGGCACCATATGGGATTACTTTTTCTACTACTGACACCATATGAGGTTACTTTTCCCACTGCTGGAACATATGGCTTTACTTTTCCCACTGCTGGCACCATATGGTGTCAGTTTTGTTACTCCTGGCACCTTGTGGGGTAACTTTTACTACTGCTGGCACCATGTGGGGTCACTTTTAATACTGCTAGCACCATATGTAGTCACTCTGAGTACTGCTTGAACTTTGTGGGGTCACTCTTACCACTGCTAATACCATATGGGGTCACTGTTACTACTCCTGACACCATATGGGGTCACTTTTACTACTTCTTGAACCTTGTGGGGTCATTTTTACTACTGCTTTGACTATGTGAAACAACTCTTACTACTGCTGGTACCATATGAGATTACTTTTCCTACTGCTGGTACCATATGGTATTACTTTTCCTACTGCTGGCACTATATGGTGTCACTCTTACTACTGCTGCCCCCATATGGAGTCACTTTTGTTACTCCGAGCACCTTAAGGCTTTACTTTTACTACTACGTGCACCTTTTTGTGTCATTCTTACTACTGCTGGCACCTTATGGGGTCACTCTTATTTTTACTGACACCATATAGGGTTAATTTTCCTACTGCTGGACCATATTGCTTTACTGTTCCCACTGCTGGCTACATATGGGATCACTCTTACTATTGCTAGCACCATATGGGGTCACTCTCACTACTACTGACACCATATGGGCGTTAGTTTTCCGAATGCTGGCACCATCTGGTGTTATTTTCCTACTGCTGGATCCATATGGGGTCACTCTTACTACTGCTTGCACTATATGGGGGTCACTATTACTACTGCTGACACAATATAGGGTCACTTTTAATACTGCTGCCACCATATGTGGTCACTTTTACTACTCATACCTTGTGTGCTTTCTCTTACTACTGCTAGGCCCATATGGGGTCACTCTTAGTACTACCAACACCCTAAGGGGTTACTTTTACTACTGCTGGCACTATATGGTGTTACTTTTCCTACTGCTGCACCATAGGAGCTCACTCTTCCTACTGCTTGCACCATATGGGTTCAATCTTACTACTGCTGGCACCTTATGACGTCACTCTTACTACTGCTGGCACCATATGGGATCACTTTTACTGCACCTGGCACACTGTAGGGTAACTTTTACTACTGCTGGAGCCATATGCAGTCACTTTTAATACTGCTAGCACCATATGTAGTCACTTTGACTACTGCTTGAACTTTGTGGTGTCACTCTTACTACTGCTAATACCATATGCGATCACTCTTACTACTCCTGACACCATATGGGGTCACTTTTACTACTTCTTGAAGCTTGATTAAAAGCTTTTTACTACTGATTGCTCCATATGATGTCATATTTACTACTGCTCGCACCATATGGGGTCACTCTTATTCCTGCTGCCACCATATGGGGTCACTCTTACTACTCCAGGCACCCTAAGGGGTCACTTTTAGTACTGCTGGCACCTTTCTATATCATTCTTACTACTGCTGGCACCTTATTGGGTCACTTTTACTACTTCTTGAGGTTTGAGGGGTCATTTTACTACTGCTTGCACCATGTGAAGTCAGTCTTACTACTGTTAGCACCATATGAGGTCAAATTTACTACTGCTAACACCATATGAGTTCACATTTACTACTGCTAACACCATATGGGGTCACAGTCACTAATGCTGGCACTATATGGGGTCAATTTACTACTGCTAGCATCATATGGGGTCACAGTCACTAATGCTGGCACTATATGGGGTCAATTTAACTATTTTTGCTACCCTATGGGATTACTTTTACTACTGCCTGTACCATATGGGGTCACTCTGAATACTGCTGGCACCATATAAGATCAATTTTGCTACTGCTTGCCTAACATGGGGTCACTCTTTTTACTGCTGGCACCATATAGAGTCACTCTTACTATTGCTAGCACCATATGGGGTCACTTTTACCACTGCTGGTACCATATAGTGTCACTTTTAATACTACTTGCACTATATGCTGTCACTTTTATTACTGCTTGAACCTAGTGGGATCACTCTTACTACTACTAGCACCATATGAGGTCACTCTTACTACTATTGACCCTATATGGGGTTACCTCTCCTACTGCTGGCACCATACGGCATTACTTTTCCTACTGCTGGCACCATATAGGCTCGATCTTACGACTACTTGCACCATATAGGGGCAACTCTTACTACTATTGCCACCATATAGTCGTCACTCTTACTACTCCCAGCACCCTACAGGGTCACTTTTACTGCTGCCTGCATATTGTGGGGTCACTTTTACTACTGTTGGCACCTTATGTGGTCAAATTCACAACTGCTGGCACCATATAGGGTCACTCTTACCTCTCCTGACACCATATGGGGTAACTTTTCCTACTGCTGGACCATATGGTATCAATCTTACTACTGCTTGCACCGTATGGGGTCATTTTTACTCCTGCTGGTACCATATGGGGCTACTTTTCCTACTGCTGGCATTACTTTTCCTACTTGTGGCACCATAGGAGCTCACTCTTCCTACTGCTTGCACCATATGGGTTCAATCTTACTACTGCTGGCACCTTATGACGTCACTCTTACTACTGCTGGCACCATATGGGATCACTTTTACTGCACCTGGCACACTGTAGGGTAACTTTTACTACTGCTGGAGCCATATGCAGTCACTTTTAATACTGCTAGCACCATATGTAGTCACTTTGACTACTGCTTGAACTTTGTGGTGTCACTCTTACTACTGCTAATACCATATGCGATCACTCTTACTACTCCTGACACCATATGGGGTCACTTTTACTACTTCTTGAAGCTTGATTAAAAGCTTTTTACTACTGATTGCTCCATATGATGTCATATTTACTACTGCTCGCACCATATGGGGTCACTCTTATTCCTGCTGCCACCATATGGGGTCACTCTTACTACTCCAGGCACCCTAAGGGGTCACTTTTAGTACTGCTGGCACCTTTCTATATCATTCTTACTACTGCTGGCACCTTATTGGGTCACTTTTACTACTTCTTGAGGTTTGAGGGGTCATTTTACTACTGCTTGCACCATGTGAAGTCAGTCTTACTACTGTTAGCACCATATGAGGTCAAATTTACTACTGCTAACACCATATGAGTTCACATTTACTACTGCTAACACCATATGGGGTCACAGTCACTAATGCTGGCACTATATGGGGTCAATTTACTACTGCTAGCATCATATGGGGTCACAGTCACTAATGCTGGCACTATATGGGGTCAATTTAACTATTTTTGCTACCCTATGGGATTACTTTTACTACTGCCTGTACCATATGGGGTCACTCTGAATACTGCTGGCACCATATAAGATCAATTTTGCTACTGCTTGCCTAACATGGGGTCACTCTTTTTACTGCTGGCACCATATAGAGTCACTCTTACTATTGCTAGCACCATATGGGGTCACTTTTACCACTGCTGGTACCATATAGTGTCACTTTTAATACTACTTGCACTATATGCTGTCACTTTTATTACTGCTTGAACCTAGTGGGATCACTCTTACTACTACTAGCACCATATGAGGTCACTCTTACTACTATTGACCCTATATGGGGTTACCTCTCCTACTGCTGGCACCATACGGCATTACTTTTCCTACTGCTGGCACCATATAGGCTCGATCTTACGACTACTTGCACCATATAGGGGCAACTCTTACTACTATTGCCACCATATAGTCGTCACTCTTACTACTCCCAGCACCCTACAGGGTCACTTTTACTGCTGCCTGCATATTGTGGGGTCACTTTTACTACTGTTGGCACCTTATGTGGTCAAATTCACAACTGCTGGCACCATATAGGGTCACTCTTACCTCTCCTGACACCATATGGGGTAACTTTTCCTACTGCTGGACCATATGGTATCAATCTTACTACTGCTTGCACCGTATGGGGTCATTTTTACTCCTGCTGGTACCATATGGGGCTACTTTTCCTACTGCTGGCATTACTTTTCCTACTTGTGGCACCGTATGGGGTCAATCTTACTACTGCTGCCACCATATGGAGTCACTTTTACTACTCCAGGCACCCTAAGGGGTCATTTTTACTACTGCTTGCACCATGTGAAGTCAGTCTTACCACTGCTAGCACCATATGAGGTCACATTTACTACTGCTAGCATCATATGGGGTCACAGTCACTAATGCTGGCAATATATAGGGTCCATTTAACTATTTATGGTACCCTATGGGATTACTTTTACTACTACCTGCACCATATGGGGTCACTTTTAATACTGCTGGCACCATATGCTGTCACTTTTTTACTGCTGGCACCAGATGGGGTTACTATTAATACTGCTCGCACCTTGTTGAGTCACTCTTACTACCGCTGGCAGCATATGGGGTCACTTTTACTGCAGCTTGCACCATATGCTGTCACTCTCACTACTACTGATAACATATGGGGTCACTTTTAATACTACTGGCAACATATGCTGTCACTTTTACTGCTGCTTGAACCTTCTGGGGTCTTTCTTACTATTGCTGACACCATATGGGGTCACTTTTAGTATTCCTAGCACCCTGTGGGGTAAATTTTGCTACTACTTGCACCTTGTGGGGTCACTGTTACTACTGCTGGCACCATATGTGGTCACTAGAGATGAGCGAGCATACTCATCCGAGCTTGATACTCGTTCGAGTATTAGGGTGTTCGAGATGCTCGTTACTCGTAACGAGTACCACGCGGTGTTCGGGTTACTTTCATTTTCTTCCCTGACAAATTTGCGCGCTTTTCTGGCCAATAGAAAGACAGGGAAGGCATTACAACTTCCCCCTGCAACGTTCAAGCCCTATACCACCCCCCTGCAGTGAGTGGCTGGCGAGATCAGGTGTCACCCGAGTATATAAATCGGCCCCTCCCGCGGCTCGCCACAGATGCGTTCTGACATAGTTCAGGGAAAGTGTTGTTGATGCCGGAGCTGCTATAGGGAGAGTGTTAGGAGTGATTTTAGACTTCAAGAACCCCAACGGTCCTTCTTAGGCCATAGAAATCGCAGATCGCACCTATGTGCGATCTGCGATTTCTGTTCTCTTCTCTATATGCGCTCAATGGGGCTCATTGAAAGGCTGTGATTGGCTGAAGGCACGTGTGTTTCTGGAGGCGAGGATTTCAACCACTGCGTCCAGAAAGCAATGCTCTGCCGGGGACCAGGAGGGAGCGACAGCCTGCAGCAGCGCCGCAGAACACCAGGAGGAGTAATGATTTTTATTCTTTGCTCCGCTGTATTCCCGACGTATAAGGTGACAGTTGGGGGGTCGTCTTATACGCCCCGTCGCCTTATACGCCAGTATATATTTTTATTGTAACACATTTCTGGATGAATTGCAGGGAAGGGCTTATATATTTAAGCTCTTCACGACAATTCATCCCGCGATCGCCGGCAGCCCATTGCTTTCAGTGGAACCTGCTGTATTGCTGGCTCCATTGAATTCAATGGGCAAACATCGTTCTTCTCTGCCACAGCTGTTACAGCTATGGCAGAGGAGAACGATCTTTATGCTGACAGTGGGGGGGGGGGGGCACTCTTGACGCTATTGTGGCTTAATAGTGGGACCTGGGAACTTGAGATGCAGCCCAACATGTAGCCCCTCACCTGCTCTATCCGTTGCTGTGCCGTTCCCATCACTTTCTTGAATTGCCCAGATTTTCACAAATGAAAACCTTAGCGAGCATCGGCGATATACAAAAATGCTCGGGTCGCCCATTGACTTCAATGGGGTTCGTTACTCGAAACAAACCCTCGAGCATCGCGAAAAGTTCGTCCCGAGTAACGAACACCCGAGCATTTTGGTGCTCGCTCATCTCTAGTGGTCACTTTAAATACTGCTTGAACTTTCTTGGGTCACTCTTACTACAGCTAACACCATATGGCATCACTCTTACTACTACTGACACTATATGGGGTTAATTCTCCTACTGCTGGCACAATAAGGCGTTACTTTTCATATTGCTGGCAAAATATAGGCTCACTCTTATGACTACTTGCACCATATAGAGTCACTCTTACTACTGCTGCCACCATATGGGGTCACTTTTACTACTCCCGGCATCCTACGGGGTCACTTTTACTACTGCTGGCACCTTTTTGCGTCATTCTTACTACTGCTGGCACCTTGTGGAGTCACTCTTACTACTTCTGGCACCATATGGGGTCACTCTTACCTCAACTGACACTATATTGGGTAACTTTTCCTACTGCTGGACCATATAGGATTACTCTGACTACTGCTAGCACCGTATGGGGTCACTCTTACTACTGGTGGTACCATATGAGGTTATTTTTCCTACTGCTGGTACCATATGGTATTACTTTTTCTACTGCTTGCACCATGTTGTTCTTACTACTGCTGGTACCATGAGGTTACTTTTCCTACTGCTGGTACCATATGGTATTACTTTTACTACTGCTTGCACCATGTTGTTCTTACTACTGCTGGTACCAAGAGGTTACTTTTCCTACTGCTGGTACCATATGGTATTACTTTTTCTACTGCTGGCACTATATGGTGTCACTCGTACTACTGCTGCCACCATATGGAGTCACTTTTGCTACTCTGAGCATCCTAAGGGGTAACTTTTACTACTGTTTGCACCTTTTTGTGTCATTCTTACTACTGCTGGCACCTTATGGGGTCACTTTTACTTCTACTGACACCATATGGGGTAACTTTTCCTACTGCTGGACCATATGGCTTTACTGTTCACACTGCTGGCTCCATTTGGGATCAATCTTACTACTACTGACACCATATGGGGCTACTTTTACTACTGCTGGCCCCATGTGGCGTTACTTTCCTTACTGCAAGCACCATATGGGCTCACTCTTACGACTGCTTGCACCATAGGGGTCACTTCTACTACGGCTGCCACCATATAGGGTCACATTTACTACTCCGGGCACCCTAAGGGGTCACTTTTACTACCGCTTGCATCTTGTGGGGTCACTTTTACTGCTGCTGGCCCCTTACAGGGTCACTTTTATTACTGCTTGAAGCTTGTGGTGTCATTTTTACTACTGCTTGCACCATATGATAGAACTTTTAAAACTGCAAGCACCCTGTGGGGTCACATTTTAAATACTGCTATCACCGTATGGGGTCACTGCAACTAATACTGGCACTATATGTGGTCACTTTTACTACTTTACTGCTGCCATCATAAGATCACTTTTGAAGCTTGTGGGGTCATTTTTACTACTACTTGTACTATGTGAAGCCACTCTTACTACTGCTGGCATCATATGGGGTCACTCTTACTACTGCAAGCACCCTGTGGGGCCACTTTTACCACTGCTTGCACCTTGTTACTTTTACTGACACCATATGGGGTTACTTTTCCTACTGCTGGACCATATTGCTTTATTGTTCCCACATATGGGATCCTTCTTACTACTACTAATACCATATGGGGTTACTTTTACTACTGCAACCACCATATGGGCTCACTCTTATGACTGCTTGCACCATATGGGGTCACTCTTACTACTGCTGGCACCTTATGGGATCACTCTTACTTCTACTGACACCATATGGGGTAACTTTTCCTACTGCTGGACCATATGGGATCATTCCTACTACTGTTGGCACCATATAGGAGTTACTTTTACTACTGCTTGAACCTTATGGAGTCATTTTTACTACTGCTTGCACCATGTGAAGTCACTCTTACTACTGCTGGCATCCTATGGGGTCACTCTAACTACTGCAAGCACCGGGTGGGTTCACTTTTAATACTGTTAGCACCCTGTGGGGTCACCCTAACTAATGCTTGCACTCTATGGTGTCACTTTAACTACGGCTGGCACCATATAGTAGCCACTTTTTACTGCTGGCACCATATCGGGTCACTTTTACTACTGCTTGCACCTTGTGTGGTCAATCTTACTGCAGCTGGCACTACATGGGGTCCCTTTTACTACTCTTGGCACCCTGTGGGGTAACTTTTACTGCTGCTCACACCATGTGGGGTCAATCTTACTAATGTTGGTAATATATGAGGTCACTTTTACTACTGCTTCCACCATATCGGGTCACTTTTGCTACTGCTAGCACAATATAGGGGCACTTTTACTAGTGCTTGCCCCTTGTGGCATCTCTCTTACTACTGCTGACACTATATATAGTCACTTTTTCTACTGCTGACACCCAGTTACTTTTACTACGGCTTGCACCCCATGGCGGTCAATTTTACTACTGCTTGCACCTTGTGGGGTCACTCTTACTACTGCTAGCAGCATATGGGGTCACTCTTACTACTGCTGGCACCTTGTGGGGTCACTTTTACTACAGCTAGCATTACATAGGGACACTTTTACTACTGCTTGCACCGTATGCGATTACTTTTACTACTGCTAGCACCATATGGGGTCACTCTTACTATTGCCAGCACCATATTGGGTCACTTTTACTACTGCTTGCCCATTGTGGGGTCTCTCTTACTACTGCTGGCACCATATGTAGTCATTTTTTCTACTGCTGACACCTAGTAGGGTACTTTTACTACGGCTTGCACCCAGTGGGGTCACTTTTACTACTGCTGCCACCATATAGTGTCATTTTTACTACTGTTTGCACCATGTGAAGTCACTCTTACTACTGCTAACATCATATGGGGTCACTTTTACGACTCCAAGCACCCTGTGGTGTCACTTTTACTACTTGTGGCACGATATGGGGCCACTTTTACTACTGCTTGCACCTTGTGTGGTTGCTCTTACTTATGCTGGCAATATATGGGGTCATTTTTACTACTGCTGGCACCATATGGAGTCACTCTTACTACTGCTAGCACCATATAGGGTCACTTTTACTACTGCTTGCCCCTTGTAGAGTCACTTTTACTGCTTTTGGCACAACGTAGAAGTCATTTTCACTACTGCTTGCATCTTGTGGGGTCACTCTTACTACTGCTAGCACCACATAACGCCCCCCTTACTACTCCTTGCAACCTGTGGGGTCACGTTTACAACTGCTTGCACCATATGGGGTCACTTTTTCTACTGTTACCACCATATGGGGTCACTTTTACTACTCCTGGCACACTGTGGGGTCACTCTTACTTCTACTGACACCATATGGGATTACTTTTCCTACTGCTGGACGATATGGCTTTACTTTTCCCACTGCTGTCTCCATATGGGGTGACTCTTACTACTGCTGGCACCATATAGGGTCACTCTTACTACTGCTAGCACGCTGTGGGGGTCACCATTACTAATGCTAACAGCATATGGGTCACTCTTTGAACTGCTGGCACCATATGGGGTCACTTTTACTACTCCGGGCACCATGTCAGGTTACTTTTACTACTGCTTGCACCTTGTGGGGGTACTTTTACTACTGCCTGCACCATATGGGGTCAATCTTACTACTACTGACACTATATGGGGGTCACTTTCTCTACTGCTTACAACCTGTGGGGTGAGTTTTACTACTGCTTGCACCTTGTGGGGTTACTATTACAACTGCTGGCACCTTATGGGATCACTCTTACTACTGCTGGTGCCATATGGCATCACTTTTAAAGCTCCTGGTACACTGTGGGGTAACTTTTACTAATGCTGGCACAATATTGGATCACTTTTACTCCTGCTGACACCATGTGGGGCCACTCATACTTCCACTGACACGATATGGAATTACTTTTCCTACTGCTGGACCATATGGCTTTACTTTTCCCATTGCTGGCTACATATGGGGTCACTTTTACTACTGCAGACACGCTGAGGGGTCACTTTTACTAATGCTAGCACCATATGTGGTCACTCTTGCTATGCTGGCACCATTTTGGGTCAATCTTATTACTCCTGGCACCATGTCGGCTTACTTTTACTACTGCTTGCATCATATGGGGTCACTTTTACTACTGTTTGCAACATATGGGGTCACTCTTAGTACTGCTGGCACCCGTGGGGTCACTCTTAGTACTGCTGGCACCCCATGGGGTCACCTATATTACTCCTGGCACCATGTGGGGTCACTCTTACTACTTCTTGTCCCATATGGGATGACTTTTACTATTGCCTGCACCATATGAGGATACTCTTACTACTGCTAGCACCATATGGGGTCAATTTACTACTGCTTGCACCATATGGGGTCACATTTTCTACTGATGACACCTTGTGGGGTCACTGTTACTTCTGCTGGCACCATATGGGGTTACTTTTACTACTACTGGCACCATATACGGTCAGTCTTAAAATTACTAGCACCCTGTGAGGTTACTTTTACTACTGCTTGCACCCTGTGCGGTCACTTTTACTACTGCTGGCACCTTATGGTGTCACTCTTACTAATGATGGCACCATATGGGTTTAACTTTTTATACTGCTGGCACCATATGCAGTCACTTTCACCACTGCTTGAACCATATGGGGTCACTCCTCCTACTCCAGGCACTATATGGGATCACTCTTACTACTGCTGGCATCATATGGGGTCACTTTTATTATTGCTGTAACCCAGTGGGGGTCACTTTTACTACTGCTTGCACCATAAGGCATCGTTCTTACTAGTACTGTCACCATATGGGTCACTTTTAATGCTGTTTGCACCTTGTGGGGTAACATTCAATAATGCTTGCACCATATGGGGTCACTCTTCCTACTCCTGACACTTTATGGGGTCATTTTTACTACTGCTGGAACCCTAGGTCCTTCTTACTACTGATGTCACCATATGGGGTCACTTTTACTACTGCTTGCACCTTGTGGGGTCACACTTACTATTGCTGTCACCATATGGGGTCTCGTTTACTACTCCTGGCACCCTGTGGGGTGTCTTTTAATACTGCTGGCACTACATAGGGTCACTTTTACTACTGCTGGCACCATATCAGGGCACTTAACTACTGCTTGCTCCTTTTGGGGTCACTCTTACTACTGTAAGCACCATATTGGGTCACTCTTACTACAGCTGGTGCCATATAGGGTCACTTCTACTATTCCTGGCACACTGTGGGGTCACTTTTACTAATGCTTGCACCATATGGTATCAGGTTTATTACTGCTATCAGCAAATGGGTCACTCTTACAACTGCTGGCACCATATGGGGTCATGTTTACTACTGCTAGCAGCATATGGGTCACTCTTACTACTCCTGGCACCATATGGGGTCACTTTTACTACTACTGGCACCATATGGGGCCACTCTTATTACTGCTTGCACCTTGTGGGGATACTCTCACTACCTCTAGCACCATATGGGGTCACTCTTACTATTGCTGGCACCATATGGGGTCACCTTTACTATTGTTTGCACCCTATCAGGTCACTTTTACTACTGCTAGCACCATATGGTGTCAGTTTTAATACTGCTGGCACCCTGTGGGGTCACTTTTACTACTGTTGGAACATTGTGGGGTCACTCTTACTACTGCTGGGACCGTATGGGGTCACCTTTACTACTCCTGGCACCGTGTTGGGTCACTTTTACTACTGCTTCCACCATGTGGGGTTACTCTTCCTACTGCTTGCACCGTGGGCCATTTTTACTACTGCTGGCACCATATGGGGTCACTTTTACAATAGCTTGCACCTTGTGGAGTCACTCTTACTGCTGCCAGCACCCTGTGGGGTCACTTTTACTACTGCTGGTACCATATGGGGTCACTTCTACTTCTACTGAAACCTTTCTACTGTTGACACACTGTGTCGTGACTTTAACTACTGGAACAATATGGGGTCACTTTTACCCCTGCTGACACTATATGGGGTCACATTTACTAATGCTTGCACCATATGGGGTCACTTTTCCTATTCCTGTCACCATATTGGGTCACTTTACCAAATGCTGGCACCATATGGGGTCACTTTTATTACAGCTTGCACTTTGTGGGGTCACTCTTACTATTGCTATCACCATATGGGGTCACTTTTACTACTGCTGGCACCATATGGGGTCACTTTAACTGCTGCTTGCACCATGTGGGGTCACTCTTACTACTGCTTGCACCTTGGGTCATTCCTACTACTGCTGACACAATATGGGGTCACTTTTACTACTCCCAACACACTGTGGGATAACTTTTACCACTGCTGGCATTATATGGGGTCACTTTTACTCCTGCTGACACTATATGGGGTAACGTTTACTAATGCTTCACCAGATGGGGTCACTTTTTCTACTCTTGTCACCATATGGGGTCACTTTTATTACTGCTTGCACCTTGTGGGGTTACTCTTACTACTGCTAGCACTCTATGGGGTCACTCTTACTATTGCTGGCACCATATCGGGTCATTTTTACTATTGCTTACACCATGTGGTGTAACTCTTACTACGGTTTGCATCTTGGGTCACACTTACTACTGCTGGCAGCCTGTGGGGTCACTTTTACTACTGCTCGGAGCATATAGGGTCACTTTTCCTACTGCTGGCACCATATGGGGTCACTTTCATTACTCTTGGCACCGTGTCGGGTCACTTTTAATACGGCTTGCACCTAGTTGGGTCACTTTTACTACTGCAAGCACCATATGGGGTCACTTTTAACACTGCTAGCAACATGTGGGGTCAGTTTTACTATTGCTGGCACCATATGGGGTCACTTTTACTATTGCTGGCACCATATGGGGGTCACTTTTCCTACTGCTTGAACCTTCTGGGGCCACTTTTACTACAGCTTGCACAATGTGAAGTCACTTTTGCTACTGCTAGCACCATATGAGGTCACATTTACTACTACTGGCACCATATGTTGTCATTCTTACTACCGCAAGCACCCTTTGCGGTCCCTTTAGTACTTTGGTGTGACTCTTACTACTGCTTACACATTCTTGGGTTATTTTTACTACCCCTGTCACCCTATGGGGTCACAATGTGAAATCACTTTTGCTACTGCTAGCACCATATGAGGTCACATTTACTACTGCTGGCACAATATGGGGTCATTCTTACTACCGCAAGGACCCTTGGGGGACACTCTAGTACTTTGGTGTCACTCTTACTACTGCTTGCACATTCTTGGGTTATTTTTACTACCCCTGTCACCCTATGGGGTCACCTTTACTACTGCCTGCACCATTTGTGGTCACTATTAATACTGCTGGCACCATATGGGGTCACTTTTAGTACTGCTTGCACCATATCTGGTCACTTTTACTACTGCTTGCACCATATCAGGTCACTTTCAATACTGCTAGCTACCATATGTGGTCATTTTTACTACTGCTTGCACCTTGTGGGGTCACTCTTACTACTGCTAGCACCATATGGGGTCAATCTTATTACTAGTGATACCATATAGTGTTTCTTTTCCTACTGCTGGCACCATATAAGACCACTTTTGCTACTGTTTGCACCATATGGGGTCACTCTTTCTAATGCTGGTACCATATGGGTTTAATCTTCCTACTTCAGGCACCATATGAGGTCACTTTTAATACTGCTAGCAGCATTTGGGTTCTCTTTTGCTACTGCTTGCACCTCGTGGGATCACTCTTACTACTGCTAGCACCATATGGGTCACCCTTACTACTGCTTCCACCATATGGGGTCACTTTTCCTTGCACCCTGTGGGATCACTTTTACTATGTCTTACACCTTGTGGGCTCATTTTCGCTACCGCTAGCACCATATGGGGTCACTTTTACTACTGCTAGCACCATATGGAGAGGAGGAGAATCTATTTCGAGGTCAGTCTTCCACTATAAGTGTGAGTCTAAGGTTACCTGGTGAACTCAAAGCCAGGATAAGTCTAGTGACCACCTTACACTCTGCTCCATCTACACTTTAAGTTCACTCATTCCTTTAGCTACAGCAACTAGTGGAGAAATTGTCCTGTAAATCAGTTTCAGAGAAAAGCGAGCGTTGAAGTCAGTTTCTATTCAAGTTTATATTGCTGTAGGCTTCATCGTGTCCAATTTACTACAAACTGCTGTATTTACCTGTACCACTCACAAGTGCTGCATTGAAGATTCTGTATTGTTACAGAATCTTTGCACTCCCAGATTACTACCACAAGCTACCAGACACGTCTCAATTATTTCATCACCATTCCATCCCGAGGGTCCCGGTTTGAGTACTGGCGTCATCTATGACAAAATAGGCCTTCCTGTTAAGCGTGGTACTTTCTTTGGGCCACTGTACCACCACTGAGCAGAGCACCCTAAGCGCCACTATCAGGAGGGACCACAAAACCACCCATGACAACCCTTCTAAAAACCCCATGGTCTCCCTCACCTTGGTGTACTCAGCTCGGCCGTTGCACTGGAACCCTGTGGGGTCACTCTTACTACTGCTGGCACCCTGTGGGTTCACTCTTACTACTGCTTGCACCCTGTGGGGTCGGTTTTACTAGTGCTAGCACCACGTAGGGTCACTATTAATACTACTTGCACCCTGTGGGGTCACTTTTACTACTGCTAGCAGCCTGTGGGATCACTTTTACTGCTGCCAATGCTCTAGAGTGGGGGAGAACGTGGGGATCTCCAGATAAAGTCACAGATGGCTCTACAGTCTCTCATGACTATGGCGGCAAAGGGATTCCACTCTGCAGTTGCACCCTGACACATAATGCCCAGTAGTTTTACGTTATGCAATAAACAAGCTTTTTTGTCACGGTGACGACAACACTCCTATCCGGGACTGAAGCAGTTAGTGGCAGGAAAATAACTTGACACGAGTCCTGGATTTGATGGTATAATGAAACTGAGAGTGTACAGTTTTACTTTCAGTAACTTGATTCAAACAGCGTTGTAAACAGCAGAACAATTTTTTGTACAATTGAAGCAGATAAGTCGTACAAACATAGATGTATACTTTTTCACGTAAATACAAAATTTCCTCTTCTGACTTTCTGTTGGAAATACTAGAACTGACTTGTGCAGAAAGTATGCTGAAGTTAAGGTGGCTGCTTTACTAGCCCTGGCTGATACTTCACCGGGTTATTTTTGTAGCTCCCTATTTTGTGGAACTGCTTCACTCTCCTTGCTCCACACTGTAAGTAGGACTTGGGGAAATGGAAGATCCTTGCTTTCCAAGTTGTAATCGCACTGGTTCTCTGATAGATGAACTGCAGGCTCCTTCCTACACAACTCCTCCTCACAACTCCACACTGCAGACTGACTAACTCCTCCTTCTCTTCCTTTCTCTTTCCTGCAATTTCTATTTTCCCTTCCACTTCACATAGAGAACCATAGAGATATTTCTGGCTCTTGACTAACAGGCATATCCCCTACCCAATCAGTGGGGGTATGACACGCAGCCAACCAGAGGCCAGCTGTCTGCCAAGCTTACAGTTGCAAGTGGAGAAACAGAGTTTCTCTAACATACGGCACCTCCTATGCCTTGGTTAGCACATGGGACGCTGCTGCAGGACAGGGGTGTGTGATTGTTTTCTCTGGAGAACCCTCAGGGCTACTACAGTTCACCCCTACTTAAAAACACAGCTGACCTCGGCTGTACTCAGCTGCGAGGGACAGAAAGGTATGCCTACAGATATGTGTCAGTACATTAATTTTTAGCATTTGTATGTTGTGTGTCAATACACTTGCTTATCCTAGATCCCAGCTAGCTATGGGACACCTACATAGCTCTTCTCCCCAAAGACCGTTTGAAACATGCATGCATAACAGTGCAATAAAGTAATAAGAAAGACATGTACTAGAAAGTAGGCAACCTGTAAGGTAGGGAATGCAACTTGGTTACACAACAATCATACAGTGCACTGTTATTTAAAGTCCTGCATAGAGGCCATAGGCATGTATTAACCTGTAAGAAGACATGCACTAGAAACAGTAATTTCTTGCTTGGCAAGCCTGCTCTAGTGGTGGTCCTGCCACAAGAGAGACTAATCTGATCCTTGGAGGAGTGGAAACAAACACCAGTGAGTATCACAACAGGAACAACAACCATAACTGATGGGATCACGAAGTAGTCTCTTGAGGCGCATTTTCTTAGAACATTGCATAACTGACAGAGCACACTGAGAAGTCCCTCAGGGAACAAATCTTGAAAACTGGAATGGTGCAATAATTTAAACTGGGGAATTCATAGGGCTTAAAGAAATTTGGATGGGCACAGTCAATCTTGCAAATGTAGGGGCAACTGCCCTTGGGTAGTCCTTGTAAACCTTCAAAGGACTGGCATTGCGGGAAGCCTCCTTCTAGATGTGAAAACAAACTGGTGTGGTAATGATCAATGGAGATTTCACTTTTGATAGGGATACTAAAGATGATGGAGTGGATGAAGATGGAATATCCTGCACTTGTGGGGTGAGACGGTAGGTGTTGAAAGGACTGGAGCTTGGGGTTCTTCGGATGTTGGGGGTATTGTCCCCGGTTTCTGATAGATTAATCAGGAAAAAGGATTCTGGTAGCATAGCAATGGGTTTTGCAAGTCAAAAGGTGTAGGACATTCCACAAGGGAACTGGTCTCAATGTCCAACTTAACTTCACTTTCGATCTCTTTGGTGCCAGAATCAGTGGACGTAGAGGCGAAAGGGGGAGCTACACAGATCTTTAGTTGGTTTCAATGGACCAATTGGACACTTCCTTCCGGGTGTGCTATCCGATAGTCCTTTTTCAGAGGACAGCACTGTAACAATCTTATAAGGCTGTAGCTCCTAACTAGGGTCCAGTTTGGCAGACTTGTGCTCTGTTCTAAGCCACACTCGATCTCCCACTTGAAGCTCGGTGGCATGCGCATGTCGGTTAAAGTCCTTGGACTGTGTTCTTCTCACTTCAACTAGACAAGTTTCAACGATCTCTTGAGCTTCCCTCAGCCAACGGTGATGATCCTGCACCCACTTTCTCGTTGGCAAGGGATGATAATTATCAGCCACTTGGACCCCTACTTTCAGATCCACAGGACACTTTCCTTGGCGTCCAAAGATGAGATAAAATGGAGTATAGCCCGTAGAACAATGAGGCATGTTGTAAGTGTAAATGAGTTTGGATAGTAAAGAGGGCCAATGGGGTCTCTGTTTCTGCGGGATGGTTCTCAGGAGTTTGAAGATAGTTTGATTTGCTTTTTCACATAGACCATTGCCTTGAGGCTGGTATACTGTGGTTTGAAGCTTCCTATAATCGTACACATCACATAACTCCTGTAACAGCAGAGACTTGAAAACAGGACCTCTGTTAGAGAGTATCTACTCAGGACATCCATAGTTTAGGATAAAACGCTTCCACACAATGGCGACAGCCGTTCTAGCAGTCAGGTCCTTCACTGGCATGTCCACAGTGAATTTAGTATAATGGTCTATTAAAGTGAGCACAAAGCTGAACCCAGACTTACTGGTTTCGATTTTCAAGTGATCAATAGCTAGGAGTTCAAGAGGCTTAGTGGAGATTATAGGGTGTAAAGTGGCTTTTTGACTATGTTTAATTGTTCTCCAAGTCTCACATACTGTACACTCCTATTTTTGAATGTCACGGCACCTACCGATCCAATAAAAACGCTGCCTGATCATGGCTTCTCTTTTATAAACTCTGAAATGTCCAGACTGGTCATGGTATGCAAGAAGAACCTGGCTAGCATCTCTCCAAGGAATCAAAATCTGGTGAACTTAATTTCCTGATGCAGGGTCGGTAGAACTGTTTAATATCAGGTCTTTTTATAGGTACAGTCTTTTCCTCTGCCGCCATAGCCTCTGTAATTTGGGATCAGTAGTTTTTCAAAGGATTCCTTTTGGGATGGCTTCCGACATCAGATGTTCTTGAATTTCCACGAATGTCCGGCTATCTTGCTGGAGCAGAAGCCATCTATGGACAGTAGCTGCTGATTCAGATAGGGAATTGGAACAGCTGGTAGCAGAGCAACAGTCTTGGTAGGCTTCACGATCTATGAGGTCAGGCATCTCAAAGTCTTCCCAATGATTTTTCTCAGGAGCATAGTCTGTCATCTCAGGCAATCGAGAGAGGGCATCGGCATTGGTGTTTGCTTTCCCTGCTCGGTAGTTTACAGTGAAGTTGTAATTGGCTAGTCTCGAAAGCCACCTCTGCTGCAGAGCACCATGTTTAGCAGAATTGAGATGAGCTACCAGATTGTTGTTGGTATAGGCCGTAAAGGTAGCAGCAGCTAACTAATCCTTAAACCTCTTGGAGACTGTCCATACTAGTGCCAACAATTCTAATTTAAAGGAGCTGTAGTTTTGTTCATTGCGTTTTGAGCCTTTAAGTGACCTGCTTGCATGTGCAACTCCCCTCTCCTTTCCTTCCTGGACCTGAGCACTGTGCCTAGTTCTTTAAAGCTAGCATCGGTGTAGAGGTTAAATGGAAGAATGTAATCTGGATACGTGAGGATTAGAGAGGAGCGAGCACCAAAATACTCGGGTGCTCGTTACTTGAGTCAAGCTTTTCATGATGCTCGAGAGCTTGTTTTGAGTAATGAACCCCATTGAAGTCAATGGGAGACTTGAGTATTTTTCAAGGTGAACCATGCTCTACATAGGGGAGGGTGTGTGATTCACCTGAAAACATCAGAAAGTGATGGAAACACTACAGAAATGGATAGGGAACAGCAAGGGCAGCATGCATGGATGCATCTGAGGCTCCCAGGTCGCACAATTAAGCCAATTTGTGTGCAAGAGCCTGGTGGTCACCCCCCTAATAATTTAGTTAGGCCAGACCATATTCAGCATGGCACACACGCTGGCACATCTTAGCTAAGCACCACACTATGTGGAACGAAGGCCAATCACTGCCTGCGAGTGACACCACTGCCTCTTCTCCTGTGTTACATACTGGCATTGCTGTCCCATACCCCCAGGGCGCAGGCACAAGCCTGCGTCCACAGCATACTGAGATTTTTTCTAGCGCAGCATCCAGCTGTCCCCATCCCAGACAGGGTAAGGCGCACCCCTTCGCCTAATCAGTAGTCCACAGCATACTAAAATTTTTCCCAGCGCATCGTCCAGCTGTCCCCATCCCAAACAGGGTAAGGCGCACCCCTTCGCCTGCTCAGTAGCCCACAAGATAGTGGAATTTTTAACAGCGCATTGTTCAGCTGCCCTCATGCCACACGGTCGCTTGATTTCATGAGCTACATACGTGGGCATAAAGGGGACTCAGATGCCAGTACTTCTACACATCTCCACAATTCAACAACCCATTCTAAAACAAAAGATTTTTTTACCCAGAGTGCAGGTGAGCCCCTAAAAGATTTGTTTACCAAGAGTATAGGTGAACCCTTGAAAGATTTGTTTATTAAGAGTGTAGTTGAACTCCTGAAAGATTTGTTTACCAAGAGTGCAGGTGAAACCCTAAAAGGATTTGTTTACCGAGAGTGCAGGTAAAAACCTGAAAGATTTTTTGAGCGACAACTCGTACTTGCTTAATAGGATCCAGGTGGTGGTCCACCAACAGGTAAACTACTGCCTGTCCCAGCCCCTGCCTCTCCCCAAGAGGCTTGTTAACCACTGCCCTAGGTAAAGACAGCATGAACTGTAAAGAAATTAGTGGCCTAAGATTGACACCACGCTGGAATACATTTCCATATGCCGTGTGACCCTTTTAAAATTGTGCTTCATAGCTGACAAATTGCAGACAAATTAATGTATGATTTTAAGTGCCATCCCATGCCACCTCTGTCGCAGTATTTAATTAGCCACAAATGCCAGCATAGGGGGGACTCAGAGGCCAGTACTTCTACATTTTTTATGAAGAAAACAACCCATTTTGAAAAGAAGAAATTTTTTGATTGCAGGTGAGAACCTGAAAGATTTTTTGAGCGCGAGTGCAGAGTTTTTGTTTACCAAGAGTATAGGCGAACCCCTGAAATATTTGTTTACCCAGAGTGCAGGTGAACCCCTGAAATATTTTTTTAACATAGAGCTCGTACTTGCTTAATGGGATCCAGGTGGCGGGCCACCGACAGGCAAGCTACCGCCTGTCCCAGCCCCTGCCTCTCCCCGAGTGGCTTTTTAACCAGTGCCCCAGGGAAGGCCAGCATGTACTATGAAGAAATTAGGGTGGCCAAACCAGGCATTATTTCACCCCGCCCAAGACCTCGGCCTCTGCCCACACCCTCATTCGGACAGCCATGTCCACGTCCTCATCCTCAATCCTTACCCCTAGTGTTGATCATGTTGTATAATTCACTGCAACTAAATGCTACGCAAACTGTGAGGTATTTTGCGTACTCTTTATGCCAAAATAGACAGTGTAAAATAAGTACAGTCTTGTTATATAGTATGGATTTACAGGACACACACAAAGGGTATTTTACATATGCTTTAAGCCAAAAATAGACAGTGTAAAATGTGTACAGTCTGATTATGTAGTGCGGACCGAGAGGACACACAATAAGGGTATTTTTCGTACGCTTTAAGCAAAAAATAGACAGTGTAAAATGTGTAGTCTTGTTGTATAGTGTGGATCAACAGGACACACACTTGGGCCTATTATGCAATAGCTTTCAGCCAAAACAAATAAAAACATGAAAAATGAGAGGAGTTTCATTAGTTCCTATATAGTCTGTCCAGTAGCAATATACTGTATAGACCCGGTAACAATATGCAGTATAAAACCAGGATGCTTGTAAATGCTTTGTGCGCACTACTGGTCCCACTCAGCCAAACTGATGATGCACAAAAGTGGAGTTGTAGTCCTAAAAAGGACTGTTGGGTTCCAATGATTCCAATCCCATGCCACCTCTGTCACAAAATTTCATGGGCCACAAACGTGGGCATAAATGGGACCCAGATGCCAATACTTCTACACATCTCCACAATTCAACAACCCATTCTAAAACAAAAGATTTTTTTTACCCAGAGTGCAGGTGAACCCCTAAAAGATTTGTTTACCAAGAGTATAGGAGAACCTTTGAAAGATTTGTTTATTAAGAGTGTAGTTGAACTCCTGAAAGATTTTTTTTCCAAGAGTAGAGGTGCAACTTTGAAAGATTTGTTTGCCAAGAGTGCAGGTAAAAACCTGAAAGATTTTCTGAGCGACAACTCCTCTTGCTTAATGGGATTCAGGTGGTGGTCCACCAACAGGCAAGCTACCGCCTGTCCCAGCCTCTGCCTCTCCCCGAGGGGCTTGTAAACCAGTGCCCCAGAGAAAGACAGCATGAACTGCAAGGCCTCATGTCCACGGGGAAAATCAGGCCCGCCGCGGATTCTCCATGCAGAATCCCACAAAGGGTCCCTCCTTTCCCGGGGACATGAGGCTAAAAATAAGATTAAACTCACCTGTCCAGACGCTGCGGATCTTCCCTCTGTCGCGGACGGATCTTCTTTCTTCGGCCCAGCAGATGTGCTCGCACGCCGGTAGCATGCTGCGCGCATGCACCGGGCACATCCGCCGGGCCGAAGAAAGAAGATCCGGCCGCGATGGAGGGAAGATCCGCAGCGTCCGGACAGGTAAGTTTTAATTCAGGTACGGGTGTTCCGCGGATCCGGTCGGCTTCCATAGGCTGCGGCACTAAAATGGAGCATGTAGCGTTTTTTTTCCCGCACACGCAATCCGCGCCTCAAGGGAAAAATTACATCCGCAGGTATTTAACTACCTGCGGGTGTCCAATGCATCCCTATGGGGCGTGGATCCGCGTGCGGGAAAAACGCTGCGGATTTTAAATCTTATTTTTACTGTGGACATGAGGCCTTAAAAAATTAGTGGCCAAAGATGGACACCGTGCTGGTAGGATAAGTTTCCGTACGCCGTGTGACCCTTTTAAAATTGTGTTTTATAGCTGACAAATTGCAGACAAATTAATGTATGATTGTAAGTGCCATCCCATGCCACCTCCGTCGCAGCATTTCATTAGCCACAAACGCCAGCATAGGGGGGGAATCAGAGGCTAGTACTTCTAAATTTTTAATGAAGAAACAAACCCATTTTAAAAAGACAAAATTTTTTGTTAGCAAGATTGCAGGAGAGAACCAGAAAGATTTTTTCAGCGCAAGTGCAGAGTATTTGTTTACCAAGAGTATAGGCGAACCTCTGAAATATTTGTGTACCAAAAGTATAAGCAAGCCCCTGAAACATTTGTTTACCAAGAGTATAGGCGAACCACTGAAACATTTGTTTACCAAGAGTATAGGCGAACCACTGAAACATTTGTTTACCAAGAGTATAGGTGAACCACTGAAACATTTGTTTACCAAGAGTATAGGCGAACCACTGAAACATTTGTGTACCAAGAGTATAGGCGAACCACTGAAACATTTGTGTACCAAGAGTATAGGCGAACCCTTGAAAAATTTGTGTACCAAGAGTATAGTTGAACCCCTTAAACATGTGTGTACCGAGAGTATAGGCGAACCCCTGAAAGATTTGTTTACTAAAAGTATAGGCGAACCCCTGAAACATTTGTTTTCCAAGAGTATAGGCGAACCTCCGGAAAAATTTGTATACCAAGAGTATAGGCGAACCTCTGAAACATTTGTGTACCAAAAGTATAGGCGAACCCCTGAAACATGTTTACCAAGAGTATAGGTGAACCCCTGAAAAATTTGTGTACCAAACGTATAGGCGCACCCCTGAAAGATTTGTGTATAGGTAGTTGAGTATAGGTGTCCCGCAGGGAAAGACAACATGTACTATTAAGAAATTAGAGTGGCCAAACCAGGACAATTCTATCTGTCTTGGTGTCTGATAGCTGGACACTGGGATACATATGTGGATTCTGTGAGTGGATGAAGCTGGAACCAGCACGTTTGCTGAACTCTAGTGGTGAATCTCTTCAAAATTGGGGGTGAGAACCTGGAGGCGGCCCTCAGAAAAAAATAGTTTTTACAGAGCCTTATGGCCCTCTGAAGAATTGGCTGTTCAGCATGCTGACATGCTGGTTTAGGAGGAGGAGGAGGAGGAGGAGGAGGAAGATCAGAGAAGGCTAGACCAAGCTACTTCTACCCTTTTTTGGGGTGATAGAGGGTGCATGGTTCTCCATTTCTAGCTTAAAGATACTTTATGTTAAGCTGCTTTCCACTGGTGGAGAAGAAAAGTCTGGGGAAATGCAGGCTTTGTGCATCTTAATAAGTGTAAGCCTATCTGCGCTGTCAGTTGACAGGCAGATATGCTTATTCGTGATAATCCCCTCAGCAGCACTAAACACCCTCTCTGATAACACGCTAGCGGCAGGGCAGGCCAGCACGTCAAAGGCGTACAGTGCAAGTTTGTGCCACGTGTCCATCTTTGACACCCAATAGTTGAATGGAGCAGAGGGATCACGGAGGACATTGGTATGGTCAGCCATGTACTCCCTCACTATTTTTTTACAGTGTTCCCTCCTACTGAGCCTAGACTGGGGAGTGGTGACACAGTCTGGCTGGGGTGCCATAAAACTTGCAAAGGCCTTGGACAGTGTTCTCCTGCCTGCGCTGGACATGCTGCCTGATCCCCTCATCTCCCCTGCTAGTTGGCCCACTGAACTACGTGTTTTACCGCTAGCGTTGTCAGATGGGAACTTTAGTATCATCTTTTCCACCAGGGCCTTGTGGTATTGCATTGTCGAGAAAGGTGAACACCCAGTAATTCATGTTGACCAGAATGCGTCTAACGCGAGGGTCATGGGAAAGGCAGCTTAACATGAAGCCAGCCATGTGTGCCAGAGTCCCAGTACGCAATACATTGCTGTCCTTACTAGGAGGATGACTCTCAGTCTCCTCCTCCTCCTCCATACACGCTGAACAGATTTGAAGGAAGTAGCATGGGTACCCTCTGCAGTGTGGGCAGCAGTCTCTTCCCCCTCCTCCTCCTCCAATACATGCTGAGAAACAGACCTGAGGGTGGTCTGGCTATCAAGCAAAGTATTGTCATCCCCCATCTCCTGTTCCATCCGCAAAGTGTCGGCCTTAATGCTTAGCAGCGACCTTCTCAGCAGGCAAATCAGCTGGATGGTTACGCTGATAATGGCCGCATCGCCGCTCACCATTTGTGTAGACTCCTCAACGTTTCCTAAGACCTGACATATGTCAGACATCCATCCCCACGCCTCTGTGAAGAACTGCGGAGGCCAACTACCACTCCGACGACCATGTTGCAGTTGATATTCAGCAATGACTTTAGGCTGCTCGTAAACCCTGGCCAACATGTGCAACGTTGAATTCCAGTGCGTGGGCACGTCACACAACAGTCGGTGCCCTGGCAGCTGGAAGCGATTTAGCATTGTCCTGTGGGTGGCAGCATCTGTGGTGGACTTTCTGAAATGTGCGCACACGCGACGCACCTTGCTGAGCCGCTGAGACAAATTGGGGTAGTTTTTATAAAAGCACTGACCCACCAGATTAAACATGTGGGCCAGGCATGGCATGTGTGTTAGTCTGCCAAGCTGCAGAGCCACCAGCAGGTTACACCCATTGTCACACACGACCATACCTGGTTAGAGGTTCAGCGGTGAAAGCCACAGATCTGTCTGTTCCATCAAACCCTGTAACAGCTCTTGGGCAGTGTGCCTCTTGTCACCTAAGCTCAGGTGTTTCAGCACGGCCTATTGACACTTCCCCACGGCAGTGTTGCAGCGCCTCAAGCTACCGACTGCAGGCGACGTGCTCACAGTTGGTAATTGAGAGGTGGATGAGGACGGGGGGTTTGGAAGAGATGGCATAATAAGCCGGAGAAACTATGACCGAGGTAGGACCAGTAACGCGTGAGCTGACCCAGGGTCAGACCCGGTCTCAGCCTCCCCCAATGTTAACCCAATGTGCCGTCGGGGAGATGTAGTGTCCCTGCCCACGAGCACTTGTCCACGTGACACGCGCTGGTGTAGGACGGAGACGGCACAGAGCAAAAAATAGTGGCGACTGAGTGGCAAGGGACAGCCGCTGCCATGAGGTTGCAGAAAGCCTCAGTTTCTACCAGCCTATATGGCAACATCTCCAGGCTCAGCAGTTTGAGGATATGGTGCTTAGCTAAGATGTGTCAGCGCGTGTGCCTTGCTGATTATGGTCTGGCCCATTCCTCTAAAGCGGTTTCGCTATCAGGGATCTCTAATTGCTGATCCATCTGAAAGTCCAATATCCAAACCAGACAATGATAGTAAAACTTCATCCAAAATCCATAGCAGGAAAAACATTGAATCCACACTTGATGAAAGTATTTCAACTCTAGCATCTGAAAATCCACTAGACTAGCCCTTTGTTTAATCAGAAGAATCAGAGACTTGTGAGAGCAAAACCTTATGAAGTATCTCCGACACAGACAACCCTTTAGATTATCCCAGTCATGTTTTTAAAAGTTCCTTACTTGTTTTATTTTCTTTGATTCCATGCCCTTTCAGAAACAGCTGCTTGTAAAAACTAAGTCATGTAAAAAAATTTTTTTAAAAGGGTCAATAGTTATCGTAGAAGTTCAGTGCCAATGGGTCATATCTGTAATCTTTGGCGAAGCCAACATATGACCCAAAACTGCCCAGCTGGAAATCTTTTGCCAGCATCCAGTATTTTACTTAGAGGTTACAATTTTACTATGTTTCAAATATTAAATTTTAACGGCATTTTAAAAAGCACTTTTTTCAAGTACCAAAATACGTATTTATTCATACATCATCATTGGTTGCAGCATAAAAGCAACCTAATTTGTAATTTTGAACAGCAGCCCCTTTGTATTGCTGGTGACGGGCAGTCAGATAGCCCAGACTTTTCTGCAAAATACACTGTTTATACTTTTTTGGAACTGAAGACAAAAATAGTTGTATTTACAATGGAGCAACTCGCACCGCCGGCCAGTTCTGTTTCCCAAGAGACAACAGCATTTCGGAAATCACTTCAATCTTTGATGATGGTTTAAATGTCCGCATAGTCGCAACAGATCATCATGTCGGTATTATAAAGACAATGCGTGAGGAATTCCCTGCTATCGTTCATGAATTTGATGTTTGGCATGTAGCAAAATCTTTAGGAAAAAAATGGCAGCATCCACAACAAAGCACGGTTCAACTACTGCACCTTAGATTAATAGCATTAAATACCATTTATGGTGTTCTAGAACAAGTAAAGAAAGACCAGAATTACTTCTCAAAAAATGGACATCAGTATGCAGCCACATTCTTCCCACGTGCAATGAGTGTGAAGACTAGATCCATTATCACCACTGTAATCATGAACTAGTGCAGTGGTGGCGAACCTATGGCACACGTGCCAGAGGTGGCACGCAGAGCCCTCCCTGCTGGCACATGTCATTATCGGCCGCTCACCACATTAGTGAATGCTGGGGTTCCACTCTCGGGGGTCACTATTATTACTGCTGGGGGGGTCCACTCTGGGAGGGGGGTCACTATTACTGCTGGGGGGCCACTCTGGGGCGGGGGCCACTATTATTACAGCTAGGGGGCCACTGGGGGGGTTACTATTACCGCTAGGGAGGTGGGGAGGGTCACTATTATACTGCAGGCCGCTGTGGGGTGTCACTATTATCGCTGGGCGGGTCACTATTATCACTGGGGGCGTCACTATTATTGCTGGGGGGGGTCACTATTATTGCTAGGGCCGCTTGGGGGTGTCACTATTACCACTTAGATATGTTTACATGTGGCGGAAAAGGGCAGGGCTGTTTCAAAATAGACAGGGTGGAGATTTTGACTGCAGACCTTTCCACAGTATTTTCCACTGAGCACATTCTGCAATATTTCTGTGTCCAAAAAGCTGTGAAAAGCTGTACGCTGCCTATTGTGAAGCAGCCCTGCCCTTTTTATAATGATGGGGGCAAAATCATACGTTGTGATAAGCCCCGCCCCCTGACATGTTGGCACTTTATGATAAATAAGTGGGTTTTGGGTTGTGGTTTGGGCACTCGGTCTCTAAAAGGTTCACCATGACTGAACTAGTGGAACATAATACCTGTTGGTGAGCACCAGACTGCGCAGCACATGTTAAAATCAAAGCATTGTTGTACATAAAAATTTCCTCTGAGGTTTACGGCAACTCTCAAATTTCTGCCATACTGGAGAGTTAGAAATCTACCACGCAAGTGTTTTAAAATATAGACCAAAAAGGATACATTTCTTCCATGATAGAATGGTTGCACGAACAGAACTGGCTGTCCTGAATATACTTTTAATGTTGGACGTGTGCAGTCAGTCCCCAAACATGCGCTTTTTGAAAGTACTACTGTTAGCCAGAAACACTTCAAAGTTAAATATTCTAAAGCCAGAAAAAAGTGGATATTAAGAGCCCAAATCCATTGATTTAGCACAAGACATTCTACGAGAAATTTTACTTACACATTTCTTAGGAATCGAAAGCAAAAGAATCCCCCCCCCCCCTCTAATATAGCCCCAGTACCAAAACCACAAAAAAAAGATTTGATAGAAACTTTCCAAAGCAGATTTCCAACGGATACTATAGTGTCGTCCTGAAAATAAGTGTAAAATAATGAGGAACAAATAATCAGTTCTAAGGAAAAAGTAGGATTGTATTTCATGTTGGAATGTAAGTCCCAAGTGAAGTCTCTGCTGCTCTTGTTTACCCTAAGAAATGCAGTAAAGCATATTCATTTTTTTCTACTTTTATAAAAAGATTGGCTACAAAGCTCAAGCACAGTTGTGGATCCTGACCTTCAACATGTGAGACGTGTGAGCCATGAACCACCGTAATCCGAAGTCTGGATTAGCACGGCTGTGGCACTTTTCTGTGTCTGGATCCCTTTCGTGTTTCTGTGTATCGTTTGTTTTTACGTGTGCCTTTCGCGAATCTGAGTTCTTATCTTGGTTTCATGCCCCTGTTGTGTTTACATGTGTCTGATGTTTTTCCATGTAACCTGTTTCCCTGAAAATAAGACATACCCTGAAAATAAGGCATAGTATGATTTTCAAGAATTTTTGAGGATGCAAAATGATTTTTCAGGCTTTTTGAGGATGCTTGATATATAAGCCCTACTCCAAAATTAAGCCCTGCTAACAGTTAATTTAAAAAGTCAATTTAAATAGTGTCCAGGCAGCTATACATGTAAAAAACTTAAACCTTTTTGAACAAAAATTAATATAAGACACTGTCTTATTTTCAGGGAAACACGGTACCTTCAGTGTTTGTTTGTCTGTTGTTTTTTTATGTTAGCTATATAGTGTTCAGTTCCGCTCTTCCATGTAAATATTTTCATGCACTGTAGTGATTTTTTTTAATACAGTAGTTTTTATTTATCGCTGTCCTCAGTTTGCACCCTCATTTGTGTAATTGCAATTTCAGTTCCACTTGGCCACGTTGGGATCGTGAGGAGTACCCACGATGTTATTATGGAGACAGTGATGCCATTGGTGATGGCGCCTGGCTGGACATTGCAGATGGTTTGGAAGCTAAGAACTGCTTTGGGGTTCAAGGAAGGCAAAATATTCTGTGTGAAGAAGCCCTCGCAACCTGCTTGCCGCTATTTAAATTAGAAGCTGCTGCCTCTGACTGATAGTTGCGGTTTCTACTTGCTGTTAACGGGACCTATGAAAGTACTCCGGAGGCTGGCATTTTCATTGCTTGCACAATGTTGGAGCGACTTCTTTCACGCCATTTTTCCCTGCAAGTGACAGTGATCCTTCCTATGTCTTAATGTCCACTGTCCCCATTCATTATTGTGTCATAGGAGGACTTTGGCCTGAGAGATCGCATTCTGCATTCTGAGGACCTCCTTACAAAGCTTAAGGGAGGCTCTGAAAGTGACCTTTTCCTGAGTCATCCTTCTAAGGATGTGAGGCTCTCCTTCAAGAATGGACTTTGCTGGCGAGAGCATCAACTATATGTTCCAGAAACTTTAGAACTTTTACTTTGTTCCTTCTGGTGGCTCGACTGCAGGAGAGAAGTGAAGAAGTATGTCACTTCTTGTGAAGCATGTGCTTGGAACAAGAAGCCACGAAGATGCCTTACTTAAAATACACAGAAAGCACATGGGCAGAAAGTATGCCTATGTGAATGGGCCATAATGGTATGTCCACATGTGCCAAATTTGCTGCATACAAATCTGTGTATGGTTTTCTTCCCTGTAGGCCCAGATTGCCACTGAGATGTCTTCTAGCTACTATTCTCCACTGCAAACTTTCCCTATCGTTCTGTTGCAGTGCCGCCAATAGTAATTATGTCCCTGCTGTGGTCCCACCTAATAAGTCACCCTCTCTGTGGCTCCAACTTATAATAGGACTCCCTGTGTGGATCCACTTAGTAAAAGTGACCCTCTCTGTGGACGTACTTAGTAACAGGACCCTGTATTTGGCCCCAATTAGTAATAAAACTGTGTATGTCGTTCAATTTAGTTATAAGATCCCCTGCGTGGCTTCACTTAGCAGTAGAACTGATCAGCAAGGTCATAAATGACTTAAAGCAAAAACAAATGCATTAACTCTATAGAAAGTTCCCAAAAATATAACTTTTATTAGCTATAAATTTAAATTCACTTGATAAAGATTAAAAATCCAGATTGCAGCTGCCTGAAACAAACAAACATTCATTAGGTCAGAGTCTCCCAACTCCGGTCCTCAAGGCACCCCATCAGGTCATAGTTTTAGTATTGCACAGGTGACGCAATTCTTGTGACTGCCTCCGACATTGCCACAGGTGTTCTTACTGTAGGATATCCTGAAATCATGACCTGTTGTGCCTTGAGGACCGATGTTTGAAAACACTCATTAGGTAAGTCCCCCATATGAGAGTATAGATTTGCCCTATTTGCCATGGACATGAGTGAAAGACTCATACTCCCTCCTCAATATAGGAAACTGCTTGAAATGTATGATCACAGACAGGGGCAAAGGATCATACAGAAGAAAAAGGGGGAAAACCATCAGGTGATACACACAGATGCAGGAGAAAAGCTGCCCTAAACTTCTTATGAACCGAGTGGAATACTTAAACTCGTTCCTCAGTATCAAGGGGAATCATTAATCAAGCACTCATGGCAGAGGACAAAGTGCAGCTGAACTGTGCTAAAAACTCTGCTGTTAGCCTCCCAACATGATTCACCAGCTCCCTGGCGTCCTCATGGGATATAAACGCCAATACTGCGCCGGCCGGCTTGTCAGGACATTTATCACACAAAACCGTAGGACCCGAATATATTCACCCACCAATACCAGCCCTATGCTACACTCTCCAGCCAACAATAGGCTGGAACTCCACTACCCCATAATACATCCGATATCCAATGTGATGAACGGAAGGTGGGACGCAGCTTACATCAAAACTGGAAACTCCCAGTGAACTAAAGTTAATAGATGAGCATGCTCAATAACAGTGAAAAGAAAAGCCTAAGAAATGATTACTTATAATGACACATACAAATCATGTTAATCTGGTAGTGTCATGGAAATTCACCATCACCACATCCTCAGGCAGAGAGTTCCATAGTCTCACTGCTCTTACAGTAAAGAACCCCCTTTTATGTTGCATAGAAAGCTCCTTTCCTCTAGACCAGAGTTCCCCAACTCCAGTCCTCAGGGACCGCCAACAGGTCATGTTTTCAGGATTTGCTCAGTGTTGCACAGGTGATGTAATTATTGTCGGTGCCTCAAACATTGCCTCAGGTGTTCTTACCATAGGAAATCCTGAAAACATGACCTGTTGGTGGTCCCTGAGGACTGGAGTTGGGGACCTCTGCTCTAGATGTAAATAGCGCCCCCTCGTTACAGTGCTGGGGATAAATAGATGATTGAAGCGATCTCTATATTGTCCCTGATATATTTATACACAGTTTTTAGGTCGCCCCCTCAGCTGTTTCTTTTCTAAACTAAATAATCCCAATTCTGATAACCTCTCTGGGTATTGTAGTCCGCCCATTACATTTATTAATTCAGTGCACCTCTGAACCCGCTCAAGCTCTGATATGTCCTTCTTGAGTACCGGTGCCCAAAACTGTCACACAATATTCCATGTCTGGTCTGACCAGCGGCGTGTAAAGAGGAAGAACAATGTTCTCATCATGTGCCCCCAGGCCTCTTTAGATGGACCCTGTGATCCTCTTTACCTTGGCAGCAGCTGCCTGACACTGGTTGCTCCAGTTAAGTTTACAGTTAATTAAAATATCCAAGTCCTTTTCCATGTCAGTGTTATGGTCCTTTTACACGGGATGAGCTGCCGGGCAAACGATGGCTGACACTCGTCCCGGTGATGCTCGCTCCTGTGCTCTTACATTGCTGGCATCACTCACAGTGCTGCCAAAATGGAGGTGGGTCGGGAAGCGTTCTTTTCCCGCCATCCTCCATTCACTGTAAGTAAACAGTCAAATGCTATTTACATTGAACAGCATGTTGTTCAGTTTTCTACATGCATGCAGAAACTGACCGACTGAACAATTCTCATTCAGTCGCTGCGTGCTCTTACATGGGACGAATATCGTCCAAATTCCCGCGGGAATGCGAAGATCTGAACGACTCTGAATAATAATCGCCCGATGCAAAACAGCCATTACCCAGTGGTTTCCCATTTAGTGTGTAATGCTGACCTGTATTTCCTCTGCCCATGTGCAGAACTCTACGTTTATCAGTGTTAAACCTCATTTGCAACTTTTCTGTCCAATTTTGCAGCTTATCCAGAACCAATTGCAATAATATACTGTCCTCTTGTGTTAATTACTTTACATAGTTTTCATTATATCATCTGCAAATGTTGATATTTTACTGTGCAATCCTTCTACCAGGTCATTAACATATTAAAAAATAGGGCTCAATACTGCCCCCTTTGGTACCTCACTAGTATGCCCCCCAATACTGCCCCCTGTGGCATCCCACTAGTATGCCCTCCAATACTGCCGCCTGTGGTACCCCACTAGTAATGGTGACCCCCTCCAATATTGCCCCCTGTGGTACCCCACTAGTAACAGTGACCCCCTCCAATACTGCCCCCTGTTGTACCCCACTAGTAGCGGTGACCCAATTACAGTAGGTACCATTCATAACCACCCTCTGCTTCCTATCATTAAGCCAGTTACTTACCCGCTTACACACATTCTCGCCCCGGACCAAGCATTCCCATTTTATCTACCAACCTTTTGTGCGGCTCAGTATCAAACCCTTTGAGAAGTCCAGATACACAAGATCCAGAAGAAATTAGAAGTAGTGGCAGCATAAACAGGAGTAAATATTTAAAAAATCAACTTTTTTATTTCTCCATAATCTTTATAAAATGGTAGGCTACGCTTCGGCCCATAATGAGCCTTTATCAAGCTACCAGTCACATATACTACAACTTCTTAAATACTAAACAGAACACATAATCCACAAATTAGGAGAGTAGGTACCACCCACATTAATTAAATCACAATCAGGTGTGCAGGTCAAAGGACATACCAACACAGAAAAATACATAAAGCAGGTGGTATGGGGCGTCCAGTGAAGTCTCCTCTGCCATGCCGTCCATAGTGGTGTCCGAGTTGAGCAACTGCACATGTGCAAAAAAAAACAAGATCTCGCAATATCCATGTGTCAGTCACAACCTAAAAAAAATGAAGCCGCGCATACGTGGAGGATAATAAATGATTGCAGAATGCCGTCTCACATATCAGCGGCGCGTGCATCCCATCTCCATAGCAACAAAGTTGCATCTATGGAAGCCCATAGCGGGCAAACAAGTGAGAAATGCAAATCCCTGAAAGCATATTCTTAAAGCAGCAATGTAATAACAATTAACCCTCCATTAGTTTAATAGCAACGAAGTATAATAATCCATATTGCTTTCTAAATGCATAGCCACATAATATATAAACAAAACAAACATCTGGTAACAAGAAAAGAAGAGGAAAGGTGGGAGGAAGAAAAGGAGGAAAAACAAAAAGGAACAGGAAAAAGAAAATAATGCATATAATCAAAGAAAATAAAAACCAAAAAATTACCATGATATATATATATATATATATATATATATATATATATATATATATATATATATATATACCTACATTAATATATATGTAACAGACACACAATCTAGTATGAAGGTCAAAAAATTCTCTAAATTTTTTTTTTTTTACACAGAAATAAAAAGCAAAATATAGAAACAATAACACATTTTATTAAAGGATCATTCACATAAGAAAAAATATTTTCAAAAAGTAAATATAAGCAAATATTAAAAAAATACGTAGAATCCATAACGCAAAGGGCAAAAAATGGGAGTAAGCTAGACAAAAAAAAGGGGGAGGCAAATACACAAGATCTAGTGACTCTCCTGCATCGAGTCTAGAACTTACTTTCTCATAATTGCCGATCAGATTGGTTTGACAGGAGTGATCGCTCATAAACTGATGCTGTTGCGGAGTTATACAACCATTTTCATGCAGAATAAGTTGGCACTTCACAAATAAGATTTATTTTTATTTTTTTCCTTGAGGTCCTCCAGGATAGCATCTCTTAGAAACTCTTCAAACATTTAAGCCAACAATGGACAAATTGCTTTTTGACCCCTTTTTGAATATTGGCTCCACATTTTCTTTGTGCCAATCCAGTGAAACAGACACTATCACTATAGAGTCCTTAAATATAAGAAACAGTCTGTCTATTACATTATTTAATTCCTTAGAACCCGAGGCTGTATGCTATCAGGACCCGGTGATTTTGTATATTTTAATCTTTTTAAGACGGCTCTGCACTTCTTCCTGTGTTTTAGTGGAGAGTTTACTTTATCACTCTGCATCTCATCTGACATTTCAATTTCCACAGTGAATACACTGGAAAAAACCTATTTAACAGATTTGCTTTCTCCTCATCACCCTTTACTATTTTCCCTCATTACTTTTTTTTTTTATTTTAAATTCTTTATTTTGGTTTTTTGATTTTACAACAAAGGCTATTCGGACTCTTTCAGTTAATCTTAACACCGCTACGTAACATAAAGTCCTAGCACAAAAACAAAACGTCAAATGATCTTGAAGGTGTGCCTGCGTGAGTCCACCCTTCGCTCTGGCCCATTAATCGATTTCTTGAAGCTGAACTTCTACCATGTGTTCTAATCACGGTGTCTTAGAGTCCGTTACTGGCAACCGGGCCGGTCTTACTTATTGAGGGACTCTAGTGTCCCTAACATGAAAAAACTCTAAGAACCAGAACATCAGACAAGACACAATGGGAGATATTTAGGTTTAGGCAACAAGGTGGTTAGTGGGGAGGGGGTCGCGGGAGAAGGGAATGTAGGAGTGGGTTTTATGACCTTTGCTGACTCGGGTCTAGTAGTCTCTGGTATTCCACGGAGTTCTGGAATTCCAGTCAATAGAACCAGGTCTTGGTGAACTTTTCTTGGGTACCTTTGAGTGCTGCCATTAGGTCCTCCATTTCTTTTATTCCCTGTACCGCGTTGAGCCACTGCGCTATCGACGGGGGAGATGTCAGGCGCCAGAGTTTCGGTATGCAGGAACGCGCTGCGTTAACCAGATGACGCACTACCGATTGCTTTTATACTGCAAGAGGGATCTCGTTATGGTGGTGAAGAAAAAAGGCAGGAGTTTTGGGTATTGCATATTGCATGAATTTCGAGGTGATCTTCCAAATCTCCTTCCAGAAGCTCGCCAGCACCGGGCAGTCCCAGAAAATGTGTAGGAGGGTCCCTTGGTCTGTGTTGCATCTCCAGCACAGGGGGGAGACCGCAGGGAATATTTTGTTTAATTTGGCTGGCACTCTGTACCATCGTGATAGCACCTTGTATCCGGCTTCCTGAGTTTTGCTGGAAATGGATGCAGAGTGTGTGAGTGTGTATATTTTTTCTATTTCTGGTTGGGAGAGAGTTATTAAGACATCCCCCTCCCATTTCTGGGCGAAACTGGGTGGTTGGAAGTCTGTCTGTGTATTGAGGATGTCATATACTAGAGATAGCGTGTGTCTGTGAGAGCCTTCGGCATTACATATGGTTTCGAACTGCGTTTTTGGGCACATAAGTGAGCTCGGGTGTGGGAGTGTGTTGAGGAAATGTCTCAGTTGTACAGTTTGCCAGAACGGGATTGGCGGTAGATCTTGTGTCCCCGTCAGTTGCGCTGCGTTTAGCCATTGACCTTCGTATATGAAGTGAGTTGCGGGGAAACAACCTTTTTGGGCCCATTTACGGAAGACTTTATCCTCCGTTCCTGGTGGGAACGCTGGGTTGCCTAGGATTGGGAGCATTGGTGATGCCAGGGTGGGGCCTATTGTGGGGTGTTGGGTCAGTTCTCTTGGGAACTGCTCCGATAGCCATGGAAGAACTTTCAGGGGGATAGTCATTACCCCTTGTTCGATGGCAACCCATTGCTTAAGGGACCCGTGTCTGTGCCAGTCTATTATTCGTGTTAGGTGGGTTGCTTGGTGGTATTGTGTAAAATTAGGTAGGCCCACCCCCCCTTCCTTTTTGGGTCTCATTAGTGTGTTCCGCGAGATGCGCGTAGGTTTGTTCGCCCAGATGAATTTGGATGTGAGCGAGGAGAGTTGTTGAAGGAACTGCTTGGGTACATGAATGGGGAGCGCCTGGAGCAGGTAAAAGATTCTGGGTAGAATGTTCATCTTAAAGATTGCGCATCTCCCAAACCACGAGTGTAGTCCCTTGGTCCACGAACTCAGGTCTGCTTTAATTTTGTTTAGGAGTATGGGATAATTGGCTGCATATAGTCCTTCTACACCCGGGGTGAGGTTTGTGCCCAAGTATTGGATATGGTTGGTTGCCCATGCGAAGGGGAACGAGTTTTTAAGTTCACTGACTAGTGAGTGTGGGAGGAATACGTTGAGAGCCGCCGATTTGTGATAGTTGATTTTGAAGTTTGACACTTCCGAGTACTGTTTGATTTCAGCTAGTAGGTTTGGTAGTGATATTCTCGGGTTGGTAATGAAGAATAACAGGTCATCGGCGTATGCCGCTATTTTGTGTTCCATGTTGGGGGTTTTGATCCCTGATACGTCAGGGTTGGCGTGAATTCTGACCAGGAGGGGTTCTAGGCACAGAATGAAAATCAAGGGCGATAGGGGGCACCCCTGTCTCGTCCCGTTTGTGATCGTGAATGGGTCTGACACTTGCCCGTTAACCGAGGCTGATCGGACTGAGTATAGGCTAGAGATCCACTTTATCATTTTGGGTCCCATTCCCAGGTGGGTCATTGTGGCGAGCAGGAACTCCCAGTCTACCCTGTTGAACGCTTTTTCGGCATCTGTTGACAGAAAAGGGCCGGCGTCGCAGATTTTTTGGCTAGGTGGATTAGGTTTACAGCTTTTATGGTATTATCTCTTGCTTCCCTTGACGGGACGAATCCCACCTGGTCTTTGTGAATTGTGTTTTGAAGCAGTGGGGAGATCCTGCTCACCAGTATTTTGGCAAACAGCTTTAAGTCCACGTTCAGGAGGGAAATGGGCCTGTAGCTCTGACATAAAGAGGGGTCCTTTCCCTCTTTGGGGATTACAGTGATATGGGCTCTCAGAGTGTCTTTGTGCATTTCTGTTCCTGAAGTGAGTGAGTTGAATGCATGTAGGAAGTGTGGGGTTAGGGTCTCTTTGTATTTTTGTAGTATGCCAGGGTGAGTCCATCTGGCCCTGGGGATTTTCCTGTTTGACTTTCTGATAGTGCAGCTTTTACTTCTTCTTGCGTAATTGGCTCTTCTAGCCTCTCTAGCGTCTCCTGTGTGATTTTGCGTATATTTGCGTGTTGCAAATATTCCTTTATTTTACTCCTGTGCCTCTCCCTATCTTGTTCCGATCGCACGGGGGGGGGGGGGGGGGGAGTGGGGGGGGGGGTTAGATTATATAAGGCATGGTAGTAAGCACGTAGTAAGTGTTACTGAGATGAAAATGGGCGCGTGGTTGGATAGTGTGATGTTGTCTATCTCTGCTGCTGTCACGCGCGGGAGTGTTGAGCGGTGTACTAGGAAAAAATCGATCCTGGAGTATGAGTTGTGTGGGGTTGAAAAATGTGTGTAATCTCTTGTGTTGGGGTGCAGTATTCTCCATGCATCAATTAACTGGTGTTTGTGGAGTGTTTTCCTGATTTTGCGTTGCATGGCAAGGGTAAGATGGCTCGTTCCTTTGGAAGTGTCTACGTGTGGCTCCAGTGGGAGATTAAAGTCTCCTCCTAGGATCAGGGTACCCTCTTTGAACTCCTCCAGATCCTCCAGGGCTCTTTCTAGGAAAGGCACCTGGTTGGAGTTGGGGAGGTACATGTTTGCGAGTGTGACCGTGGTGCTGGCGAGCTTACCTTTGACGAAGATATATTTCCCCTCGGTGTCGCTTTGGGTTGCTGCATGTTCCCATGGGATATTGCTAGCGATTAGGATCGACACTCCTTTGGCTTTGGCAGTTGGGGTCAGGCAATGGTAGGCGTTTGGAAATCTGGCGTCGGAGAGTCTCGGTGCCCCATCTGCTCGGAAGTGGGTCTCCTGTATCAGGGCTACCTGCGCTTTTTTCTTCCACAGGAGTCGGAGAATGGAGGACCTTTTCTCCGGGATGTTCAGACCCTGAGCATTAAGAGAGACAATTTTAAAATTTGGAACATTGGTGGACATATTGGAAGTAGTCACTGGGGTCTTCCTGGATTTGGTTGGAAAGCGACTTACTTGTGTCTGTGGTGGTTAGGAGGTGGCCGCGGGTAGGGTTCAGGGGGAGGGGGGGTGAGGGCGAGACACACAGGGGGATGAGGGGGCAGGGGGTGGGGGTAAACAAGACAAATTCTAAAGTCTTTTCGACTTAACCAGGGAAACAGTGTCCCTCCAGCTGGTGAGAGGACAACCCTGTAGCCCTACAGGGGGGAAAAACGGGGCAAAGCACGGGAGGACCCGCTGCCGCGCGTCTTCAGCGAAATGGGTCGACGGGGTGCGCCCTGGGCCTGCTCGTTGTTTATTGTTCCCTTGTCAGGGAAGGTGATCAGGTAAAAATAAATAAAAAATAAATCTTGGTATTTGTATAGCGCCAACTTATTACGCAGCGCTTTCAGGTAATTATTACTTAAAGGGGTTGTCCCGCGCCGAAATGGTTTTTTTTTTTTAACCCCCCCCCCCCCCCCCCCCCCCGTTCGGCGCGAGACAACCCCGATGCAGGGGTTAAAAAAACAACCCGCACAGCGCTTACCTGAATCCCGGCGGTCCGGCGTCTTCATACTTACCTGCTGAAGATGGCCGCCGGGATCCTCTGTCTCCGTGGACCGCAGGGCTTCTGTGCGGTCCATTGCCGATTCCAGCCTCCTGATTGGCTGGAATCGGCACGTGACGGGGCAGAGCTACACGGAGCCGGCATTCTACACGAGCGGCCCCATAGAAGACTGCAGAAGACCCGGACTGCGCAAGCGCGGCTAATTTGGCCATCGGAGGGCGAAAATTAGTCGGCTCCATGGGAACGAGGACGCCAGCAACGGAGCAGGTAAGTATAAAACTTTTTATAACTTCTGTATGGCTCATAATTAATGCACAATGTACATTACAAAGTGCATTATTATGGCCATACAGAAGTGTATAGACCCACTTGCTGCCGCGGGACAACCCCTTTAATTTTAAAGAGAACCAAGCTGGGTTCTCATTTTACCAACCTCGGAAGGATGAAAGGCTGAGTCAACCTTGAGCCGGCTACCTGACGCATGTGGGGATCTAACTTGCAACCTTCAGGTCGTAGGCGAGAGCTTACACTCTGCGCCACACGAGGCTCGTGCTGTGTAAGTTATTCGCTGCTGTTCCGGTGAGCCATGTCGCCGCAGCTTGTATGATTTCCCTTTTCATGTGGCCTTCGTTGGATGTCGAGAGGGGGGGGGGGAGTTCGTGGAGAGTAGGTGTTGTCGGCTGCCCTTTACCATGAGGTGTAAGGGCGTTTGGGTACTTTCGTCGTGGAGGCAAGGTGTCCTGAGTCGGTGAAGATTCCTGTTTGTCTCGGTTGGCGCATGGAACTCTGTTTGACTGGTGGCTGATTTAAAGTCTGCATTGTGTCTGGTGCCTGTAAACTGTGGCCAGCTCTCCCCGATGTTGGGGTGCGATCACGGGTTCAGGATGCCTTTGGGTCTCTAGGTTTTTTATATGTTGGGTAATGCTGGGTCTTGGGATATGGTCCAGTCTGGAATTGGCGTCGGCGGGGTTCCTAAGAATTCAAATGCTCCTTCCAAGTCTGCGGGGGTCTTGACCATAAAGAGCTTGCCTCGTTTTCTGAGAATCAGCTTTGTTTGCCGCTTCCAGTAAGGGATGTATCAGTCTCCTGCTGTTTAATGTCAGTCTGGAGACATCTGGTAGAATGGTAATGTCTGCTCCATTGTATTTGATGGGACCCTGTTCCTAGGCCAGGCGCTGCAGCTTCTCTTTTTGCCTGTAAAAGTGTACCCTGCAGATTACGTCTCTTGGTAGGTTCGGGTTCCGTGGTCTACCCCCTTGCTGGCGGTGCACTCTATCTAGTTCTATCGATCTGTTCTCAGGGCGTTGTAGCATCTTATTGAAGATGGCCGTTACATGTTCGTATAGGTCTTCTGGGGGGATTTCTTCGGGTAAGCCCCTAAGTTTGAGGTTGTTGCGTCGACCTCTATTTTCGATGTCATCTAGATGTAGTGTTAATTCCCTTAGTTGTTTCTGTTGTTGTTCAATTGTGTGTTTCATTTGTTGAAGGTCTGTAGACGGGGCTGTGGCTTTCTGTTCTAGGTCTACAACTCGCTCTGTTAGCTCCTGCACTGCGAGGCTGACCGCATTGATTTCCGTGGTATGTTTTTCCTCAATACGCCTGATGTGTGTGTCGAGGTCTGTTTTGGTAGGTAGAGCTTGGATCATTATCCAGAGGGCCTGTAAGGTCTGCGAGTCGTCTAGTGGCAGGGACTGCATAGTATGGGCACCTGCTGCACCTGACATTGCTGGTGTAAGTTGGGCCATCGTGTGTGGGTCTGTGTTATTGTTGCCCCTTTCCATGCTTGCACTTCGTGTGGCCCTTGTGTCTATCCCCTGTGATGGGGGGGGCCCAGGAGGTTGTGGTGCCCCTTGCTTGGCTTGCATGCCTTTGCTCTGTTTGGCTGCTGCTGGGGTATGGTGTTTCTGGGACTTGCCCTGCAGTTATTGGGGAGGTAGGGCTCTTCTGCTTTCCCTTCTGTGGGTTCTGTGTTGTCCCCTGCTTCAGGTCTCCCTTCCCCTCACTGACCTTATTGTGCTTTGCACTGCACTGTGTGTCCCCCGGCAGGTCCCCTGTGTTGGGAGGCATGCACTCCATGTGCCGGTCTGGTGCCATCTTGGAGGAGCTGTGCCTGGTGTCTGAGACGGCCCCGTGGCTTTCTGCTGGGCTTCTCGGCATGCTGCCTGCAGGCACCACTTCTCTCTTGTTGGCTGTAGTCCCCTTAGGGCTGGTCGCGCTTCGCGCTGGGGCTTCCGTTCCTCCTGTACTGCTGCGCGCCGGCTCTCTCGGACTGCTCGGCGCCATGTTGGAGGATTTGCCCACCGTGTTTCCCGAGCCGGCACCATTCAGGAAGCGGCTGATCGGAGTGCCGCCGGCGGCCGGTGAGTCTCCCCTCTTCCTCCCTCCTCATTTCAGGGCTGGTAGGCGCTGCATAGTGGCTGTTTGGCCGGTATTCTGAATGATCGCGGCGACGGAGCTCTGGAGAACACAACCTCACCCCTCCATGCTCAGGCCACGCCCCCCTCTCGTTACTTTTTAATGGGCTAATACTTTCTGTAATAATCTTTCAAGGTTAGTTTTTGTCTCTTTGGCAATAAGTTTCTCTGTCTCCATGTTTGCTGTTTTTATTTGCTTTTTGTATAATTTATTTTTTTCCTCATAAGTTTTTAGAGCTTCTTCATGTCTTCTTGTTTTAGTGGTTTAAACACTTTTTGAAGCTGTTTATTGCCTCCTTTACATCTTTATTGCGCCACATTCGTTTTTTCCACAAACCTTTTTTTCAGTAAGGTATGAACTCCTCACAGTGAGTATTTAGAATGGTTTTAAAAATGTCCTATTTATTGTCACTGTCTACATTTCTCAGGTGCCCCCCCCCCACCCCCCTCGCCTGCACCCCTGATATTCTGTCAGGTCTGTTGATTAATATTAAGTCCAAAATGGCCATTCCTCTAGTTGGGTCCTGTACAAATTGGGTAAGGTAATTATCTTTAGTTATTGATAGAATCTCATTTCCCTTATGAGATCATAGGATTTGGCTTCCCAGTTTACATCCGGATAGTTAAAGTCCCCTATATAATAATTACCTCATTGTGATTTGCTGCTTCATCTATTTGGCTCAGTAATAGATTTTCTGTAGCTTCTGTTATATTTGGTGGTCCATAGAAAACCCCTATGAGGATTTTATTATTGCTTTTCCTTCCGTGTAGGAGCCCAGCTAAAGGAGAAAACACCCCCTGTAGTTACAATAGTCACTGGCAGAGCCGATCAGGGTCTCCTAGTACCCTGTAGCTCTGCTGTGCCAGGAAATCCCTGTGGTCATGTGACCACCAGCTCACGTAGTGGAAGAAACACTTCCACTTTCCCTTCTTAATACGTAGCACTCATTGAACGTGTACTTGGGAAAGGAGAAGGCAAAAGGGGTTAAAAACTCCTCCTCCCTTCTCCTCCAGGTTATCAGCTGTGACTAACAGCTGGCAACCCGTCCTGCTTCTGATTGATTACAAAACCAGGGGCTATAATCCCCCCACCCTATTTTTACTATCGGCTGGGATTAACCCCTTAAAGACATGGCCTATTTTGGACATAAGGATGCAACGATTTTTGGCGGATTTTCATCTCCATTTTTCAAAAGCTTTTCCGTGGATGGAGCTCTGTGAGGGCTTATTTTTTGCAAATGAGCTGTAGTTTTTATTGGTACCATTTTTAGGTACATACGGCTCTTTTGTCCGAATCTACTTTCTTCGGCCCAGCGAATGTTTCGGCAGTGTGCCACACGCATGCACCATGCACATTTTCCTTTTGAACTCCTGCTTTACCGCGGTCTGCAGCACAGCATGAATGCAGCAGAACGTGTGCCGCGGTACCAGATGGCTTCCATAGGCTTCAAAGGATGTCGCGGGAGCCGTCCGTGTGGAAAAACCCCACAAAATAGAGCATGCTGCATGTGCTTTCCTACACGTGCAATCCGCACTAGGGAAAAATGACATCTGCAGATATTTAATTACCTGCGGGTGACCAATAATTCCCTATGGGCGTGGCTCACGCATGCGGGACACCCACGCAGTTTTAATAATTCCATTTTGTCCGTGGACATTGGGCCCAAAGCTGTTGGTGCGGGTTCTGCGCCATTTTAGGATTTTATAAACTTTTAATAGAAGTAAGCGCAGATTTAGAAACCGCATTGTCAGTGAAAATGAAAAAAACATTCCTGATGTGGCTTCTAATCGGAAAAATCGGCTACAGACAAGGGGCCGTTCATGTCGCGCTATAGTCATCTGTCAAGCGTTTACGGTTTAGTAAGAAAAAAATGTATTAAAACGTATTGCTTGACTTACGCACAGACTAAGGCTGGGTTCACACACGGTGGAATTGCCACAGAATTTCCGGGTGGACCCTCTGCATGGAAATTCTGCATTCATTTTGAAACCTGATACTAAAGAGTAAAGTGACGAGATGTGCAAAAATCTCATTCACGCGCTGTTTACAGTCCACAGCGGAAACTGACACGTGACATGGAAAATCCACAACATGTCAATTGTATCGATGTGTCCGCTGCGGACTAACTTCTCTCTATGGGGAGAGATTTCCGCAGCGGAATAAAACCACTTCAAAACCTCCTGATTGGCTGGAATCGGCACATGTGACGGGGCGGAGCTACGCAATGACGCGTAGAAGGGGTGGAGCCAGAATGCCGCTCGTGCCGGACTGAACAGATGGGAGAAGACCCTTCTGCGCAAGCGCGTCTAATCGGGAGATTAGACGCTGAAATTAGACGGAGCCATGGAGACAGGGACGCCAGCGCAGGGAAGGTAAGTGAATAACTTCTGTATGGCTCATATTTAATGCACGATGTATATTACAAAGTGCATTAATATGGCCATACAGAAGTACTTAACCCCACTTGCTTTCGCGAGACAACCCCTTTAAGCCAAATTGTGGGCAAGAGCCTGGTGGTCACCACTAACAATTTAGTTGGGACAGACCATAATCAGCAAGGCACACGTGCTGGCACACCTTAGCTAAGCACCACACTAGGTGCAACGAAGGCCAATCACCGCCTAGCGGGGACACCACTGCCTCTTCTCCTGTGTTACATGCTGGCATTGCTGTCCCATCCCTCCCACGAGGCAGGCACGAGCGTGCGTCCACAGCGTTCTGAAAATTTTTCCCAGCGCAGTGTCCAGCTGTCACCATCCCAGATGGGGTAAGGCGCACCCCTTCACCTACTTCGCCAACAGGAGCTCCGCTACACTGTAGGCCGATCCTTCCGGCTCCTGATGTCCGACGGACCGATGCCGCTCCTGTGCGGAGCGGCATATGAAAGAGGAGTGACCCTCTCCTCTTGGGGGTTTGGGTCAACCCGCCTTTGTCCAGGAGAACTGGCAGAGAGCTGGCGGTCTTTGACCTATTTTCTCAAAGCGCCAAGAAGGAGTGGGGATGCGCACACTCGAGTCAACGCACCACAGCCACCCTTCCGCCACCTCTATTTGGGATGGAGCCACGGAGTCCCCGAGTCGCCACTCAGCCTGTCTGCCCGCAGTAGCTGGCGGGCAACTGTCCGACCCGGGCACCCCCTCCGAGTGGCTGGACACACAACAACGCGTCTGCCAGTTGAGAAAGCATGCAAAGAGAAAAAAGAAAAAATCTCTCCCCGAGGGGCTTGTTAATCAGTGCCCCAGGGAAGGACAGCATGAACCGTGAAGAAATTAATGGCCAAAGAAGGTTACCGCGCTGGGATACGTTTACGAACGCCGTGTGACCCTTTTAAAATTTTGCTTCATAACTGACAAATCGCAGACAAATTATTGTATGATTCTAAGTGCCATCCCATGCCACATCCGTTGCAGCATTTCATTAGCCACAAACACCAGCATAGGGGGACTCAGAGGCCAGTACTTCTACATTGTTTAAGAAGAAAACCAATTTTAACAAGAAAAAAATCTTTTTTACCAAGGTTGCAGGTGAGAACCTGAAAGATTTTTTGAGCCAGAGTGCAGGGTAATTGTTTACCAGGAGTATAGGAAAACCCCTGAATCATTTGTTTACCAAGAGTATGGGCGAACCCCTGAAACATTTGTGTACCAAGAATATAGGCGAACACCTGAAACATTTGTGTACCAGCAGTATAGGTGTACACCTGAAAGATTTTTTTTAACATAGAGCTCGTACTGGCTTTATGGGATCCAGATGGGGGTCCGCCAACAAACAAGCTACCGCCTGTCCCAGTCCTTGCCTCTCTCCGAGGGGCTTATTAACCAGTACCCCAGCGAAAGACAGCATATACTTTGAAGAAATTTGAGTGGCCAAATCAGGCACAGTTGCATGCTGCCCAGGACCTCGGCCTCTGCCCACACCCTCATTCGGGCGCCCACGTCCTCATCCTCGACCCTTACCCCTAGTCTTCATCATGTTGTTTAATACACTGCGTCAAAATGCTACGCAAACTGCGGTATTTCGCGTACATTTTAAGCCAAAAATACACAGTGTAAAATGTGTACAGTCTTGTGTGTCCTCTCAATCTGCACTTTATAGCACTTGGGCCTATTATGCAAATGATTTCAGCCAACCCCCCCCCCCCCCCCCCCCAAAAAAAAAAAAAGAAAAAAGAAAAATGAGATGGGTTTTGTTAGCTGCTATATAGTCTGTGTACACCAGTAGCAGTATACTGTATTGAACCGGTAACGGTATGCAGTATACAGTCAGGATGCTTGTGAATGCTTTGTGTGCACTACTGGTCCCAGGCAGCCAAACTGCTGATGAACACAATGAGAAGAGTTGTAGTCCTAAAAAGGACTGTTGGGTTCCAATAATTCCAATCCCATGTCACCTCCAGCACAAAATTTCATCAGCCACAAACGTAGGCATAAAGGGCACTCAGATGCCAATACTTCTACACATCTACACAATTCAACAACCCAATCTACAACAAAATATTTTTTACCCAGAGTGCAGGTGAACCCCTAAAAGATTTGTTTACCAAGAGTATAGGCGAACTCTTGGAAGATTTGCTTATTAAGAGTATAGGCGAACCCCAGAAACAATTGCTTTACCAAGAGTATAGGTGTACCCATGAAAGATTTGTTTACCCAGAGTGCAAGCGAACTCCTGAAACATTTGTGTACCAAGAGTATAGGTGAAAGCCTGAAACATAAAGATGAGCAAGAACCAAAATGAAGAATTGGCTGTTCAGCATGCTGACATGCTGGTTTAGGAGGAGTAGGAAGATCAGAGAAGGATAGACCAAGCTACTTCTACCCTTTTTTGGGGTGATAGAGGGTGCATGGTTCTCCAGTTCCAGCTGAAAGATACTTTATGTTTTGCTGCTTTCCACCGGTGGAGAAGAGAAGTCAGGGGAAATCTAGGCTTTGTTCATCTTAATGAGTGTAAGCCTGTCGGCACTAGCAGTTGACAGGCGGGTACGCTTATCCGTGATAATCCCCCCAGCAGCACTAAACACCCTCTCTGATAACACACTAGCGGCAGGACAGGCCAGTACAAGTTCGGGCCAGCTTTGACACGCAATAGTTGTATGGAGCAGAGGGATCACGGAGGACGTTGGTACAGTCAACTATGTACTCCCTCACCATCTTTTTACAGTTTTCCCTCCTACTCAGCCTAGACTGGGGAGTGGTGACACAGTCTGGCTGGGGAGCCATAAAACTGGCAAAGACCTTGGAGAGAGTGTTCCCCTGCCTGCGATGAACATGCTGCCTGTTCCCCACGTCTCCCCTGCTAGTTGCCCACTGAACTACGTCCTTTAACACTAGTGTTGTCAGATGGGAACTTTAGTATCAGCTTTTCCACCAGGGCCTTGTGGTATTGCATCACTCTCGTACTCCTTTGCTCTTCGGGAATGAGAGTGGAAAGGTTTTCCTTATATCGTGGGTCGAAAAGGGTGAACACCCAGTAATCTGTGTTGGCCAGAATGCGTCTAACGCGAGGGTCATGGGGAAGGCAGCTTAACATGAAGTAAGCCATGTGCGCCAGAGTCCCAGTACGCAAAACATCGCTTTCCTCACTAGGAGGACCACTCTCAGTCTCCTCCTCTTCAGCCCATACATGCTGAACAGATGTGAAGGAAGTAGCATGGGTACCCTCTGCAGTGTAGGCAGCAGTCTCTTCTCCCTCCGCCGCCTCCAATACGCGCTGAGAAACAGAACTGAGGGTGGTCTGGCTATCAAGCAACGTATTGTCATCCCCCATCTCCTGTTCTATCCGTAAAGCGTCGGCTTTAATGCTTAGCAGCACCTTCTCAGCAGGCAAAGCAGAGGGATGGTTACGCTGATATTGGCCGCATCGCTGCTCACCATTTGTGTTGACTCCTCAAAGTTTCCTAAGACCTCACAGATGTCAGACATCCATGCCCACTCCTCTGTGAAGAACTGCGGACGCTGACTACCACTCCAACGGGCATGTTGCAGCTGGTATTCAACAATGGCTCTACTCTGCTTGTAAACCCTGGCTAACATGTGCAACATTGAATTCCAGCGCGTGGGCACGTCGCACAACAGTCGGTGCACTGACAGCTGGAAGTGATGTTGCAGTGTCCTGAGAGTGGTAGCATCTGTGATGGACTTTCTAAAATGTGTGCACACATGGTGCACCTTGCTGAGCAGCTCAGACAAATTGGGATGGTTCTTAAGAAAGCACTGAACCACCAGACTGAACACGTGGGCCAGACATGGCACGTGTGTTAGTCTACCAAGCTGCAGAGCCGCCACCAGGTTACGGCCATTGTCACACACGACCATGCCTGGTTGGAGGTTCAGCGGCGAAAGCCACAGATCTGTCTGCTCCGTCAAACCATGTAACAGCTTTTGGGCGGTGTGCCTCTTGTCACCTAAGTTCAGGAGTTTCAGCACGGCCTGCTGACGCTTCCCCATGGCAGTGCTGCAGCGCCTCGAGCTACCTGAGAAGTGGAGGAGAAGGAGGGGGGAGGGGTTGGAGGAGATGACATAATAAGCCGGAGAAACCATGACCAAGGTAGGACCCGCAATCCTCGGTGTGGGTAGCACGTGAGCAGACCCAGGGTCAGACTCAGTCCCAGCCTCTACCAGGTTAACCCAATGCCTGTCAGGGAGATGTAGTGTCCCTGCCCGCCAGCACTTGTCCCCGTGTCAGTGGTTAAGTGGACCTTCCCAGTAACCGCGTTGGTGAGGGCACGGTTTATATTCTGTGACACGTGCTGGTGTAGGGTGGGGACGGCGCAGCGGGAAAAATAGTGGCGACTGGGGACTGAGTATCGAGGGACGGCCAGGTGCGGAAAGCCTCTGTTTCTACCAGCCTATATGGCCATCTCCAGGCTCAGTAGTTTGGAGATATGCACGTTTAGCGATAGTGCATACAGGTGGGTGGCTGCATATTTCCGCTTGCGCTCCAATGCTTGGGCTATGCACAGCTGAACGTTGCGCTGGAAAACATTGGTGTAGGCAATGGAGGACCGTGGAGGTGAAGGGGTGGGTGCAGGCCGGGAGACGTTCATGCCTGTTTCCTCGGAGGGGGAATGCATCTCAGTGCCAGGATGTGACACAGGGGAAGAGGCAGTGGTGTGACCCGCAGGCGGTAAATGGCCTTTGTTCCAGTTCATCGGGTGCTTAGCCATCATATGCCTGTGCATGCTGGTGGTGGTCAGGCTGGTAGTGGTGGCTCCCATGGTGATCTTGGTGCGGCACAGGTTACACACCACTGTTCGTCGGTCGCCCGCGCTCTCATCGAAAAACCTTCAGACCTTCGAACACCTAGCCCTCTCCACAGGAGCTTGCCACGAGGAATTTCTGTGGGGAGCAGTTGGGGGATTACTTGCTCTGGACCTGCTTCTCCCTCTGGCCACCCCACTGCCTCTTCCAACCTGTTCTGGTGCTGCACTTGCCTCCCCCTCTGAAGCCCTGTCTTCAGTAGGCTTACCAACCCTGGTTGGGTCAGTCACCTCATCATCCACCAGTTCTTCCTCTGAATCCTCAGTCTGTTCCTCCCTCAGACTTACAGCAACAACAACCTCACTGATAGACAACTGTGTCTCATCATCATCATCCACAAATAGCTCTTGAGACACTACTTGGAAGTCCCCACCCTCATCACTCTGAGACTGTGAAAGGTCCAAATTTTGTGCATCAGTCATGACAAACTCAGGTGGCTGATGAACCATTTTTTCTAACTCGAGAACCCGAGAACAGTTCCTTGGAATATGCCTGTTCTGAATCTCTCCTTTTTTGAAAGTGTGCAGGCTGGGAGGAAAGAGGAGCAGCCTGAGGATTCAGAGGTCCAGTGCCTTGGCTAGTGTGAGTGAACTGCGTGGAAGACTGGGTGTTGGATAAATTACTAAACGCGTTATCCGATATCCACGTCATTACCTGACTGCACTGTTGTACTTTTAATAATGGACTACCACGCGGACCTGTAAAATGTGCAATGAAGCTAGGGAGCGTAGATACGCAACGCTCTACTAATTCCTCAGCAGCAGGCACTGTTTCACCCCGCCCAGGACCTCGGCCTCTGCCCACACCCTCAATCAGATGCCCACGTCCACGTCCTCATCATGTTGGATAATGCACTTGGACAAAATGCTATTTCTTGTCTAGCGAATACGCTGAATCCCTGACCTTTCCGCAATGTCATTGCAGAAGGGTTGCAGATCGGACGTCTTCCATTAAATTAAAGGGAAGCCTTCCACACGGAAACCAGTAGGGAGAACATTGCGCTCCCCTGACACAGCTATAAATTTCGGGGAAAGCCTTATATTTCAAGCCCTTCCCCGAAAATCATTGCTGCAAACCCACTGCTTTCAATGGGGCCGCAGCAGTGCCGGCCCCATTAAAAGAAATGGGAAAGAATCATGGACTTCTGCCACAGCAGGATTCCTTCGTCCCCGCGGCGGTTATGGAATCCCCTGCCACAGCTGTGTCAGGGAAGCGCAATGTTCCCCCTATTGTTTTCACTGGGGTTAGCGCTGCTGCTGTTGCACCCATTGAGGACAATGGGCGATATCGCCCATTCTTCGTTGTGATGCTAGATTACAGTGAAAACATCGCAAATGAGAATGAAACCACTGAAAATCATTGGTTTCATTATCATGCGTTTTCACTCACACTCGCATCGCAAAGCTGTCGCATAGCAAGTGGGTGTCCCCCCTAAGGCAGCCAAAAATACATGCGTTCCAGATCTCAGGGCTGTGAACTGCACAGAGGATATCACATGCATAATGTCACTTATGATGTGAACGGACAAACGCCTGCCACCATGCGACTTCACATCCCCTCTTCAGGGAGGCATACCATATCCCCTGAACCAAAACCCTCTGTACTCCGTCTGATAACATTCTCCCTGACCTACTGACTGCAATCCCTGCTAGCTGCAATCAACCCTCCCCTATGGTCACACTGTTTCTGCCGTCACACGGCTAAATGTCTGACCATTGTCTATGTGTATAGTATCCCTCACTCTCCACCTCACCATACCGCGCACATCTCCAGCTCTTTACCTTCTGCATCACCCCATTATCTGTAGTATGTAAGCTCGTTGGAGCAGGACCCGCACCCCTATTGTTTACATCAATGATTACTATGCAGCCGTGGTTTTTGTATCTTTGTTTTTTGTCTCTGTTCTTCTGTTTTGTAAACGCTGCGGAATATGTTGGCGCTATAGAAATAAAGATTATTATTATTTAGTGGTTAGAAATCTCTGACAAAGGATTTGGTTCCTTTCTTTTTTTTACGTGGAGATCCAGCATAAGGTGTAGTAACTTTCCAGATACTTTTCTGTGCTGTTTTTGAATTTTGATTGTTCTCGGCAAGAGAAACCAAGTGCCATAGTTTTTGCTTTGTAAGATGCTGCATCTTATAAAGTGAACGTGCTGAAATTCACTGCATCAGCATTTGTTTGCTCAATCGCACGGACTAAATCACGGTCGCACTAACAAACTCGAGACTGTGAACAAATGTGCGATCAGTTAGCAGTTCTCTCTCCTCCCCAATGCCGCCCATATGTGCTGCTGATTGGTGGTGAGCACCGGCAGGCACTGCTTCTGCTTCCCCACCTCCACCAATCTGCTTCTTCCTTTCCGCCTGCTGAACAAGCGCCGCAGTGACACGGAGCTCCGGTCTTTCAGAACTCCGCTGCTCCGTCACCCGTCACTATCCCCTGCACCATCTCTTTTGCCTATGGAAGGACCCAAAATAGGTTTAAAAGCTCGCTGTAACATTGTGTTATTTTTGTTAGCCATTAAAAGGTATCATCTACAAATTACTTGGTTTTTCTTGCTGAGAACAACCACATTTTGCTCTACTGGCTAACACCCTTATTCTGACTCAATAACATGGCTGCAAGCGTATCGGCTGAGGTAACTGCTCTTGTAGTTATGGACCAGTACTCACAGCAGGTATATGTTGTCAGACAACATCCAACTGGACTGCAGAGGCATGGGAGAAGATTCCAGGGTTTATTTAGGTAGAAGTCTTGTAGAATGCACATTCAGCAGTAGGTAAAAGGAATGATGATGAGCCACGGCACAGAGTAGAGAGTAACACGTGGGTATAGACAGGAAACTCCCCAGCAGGAGGAAAGGGAAGAGTTGTACAACACAGGGGGTACAGAGAACCAGAAGGGACAAACTAAAAAGGCAAACACTTGGAGATACAGTACAGCTTATACATGTCAATGAATAGAGTCAGGTAGTGAGACATGACAACCGTACTAAAACTGCAGTCTTGTTGGTGATGAATCAGGACACAGGAATGCCTGCCCACAGAATCTACTGGCTCAGCACGAAGCATCACTTTATGGAGGTGAGGCACTAGCTAACATTATAACAAATGTGACGGTGGTCAGTTACTCTCTGTTAGGCTGCCTGTCCACGGGCGATGATCTGCAGGCGATCTATCACAGTAACAATTTGGTTGTTAGGGAATTTAGCTGCGCCCAACACTGGGAAAAGACGACAGCTGGCTCTATTTAAGCATTAGCAGTCATTCTGAGAATTTCTGCTGATTGCGGGGTTTCCACGATGCAGCATATTTTTTGTGCCAACATGCTGCAGTCGGCCGTGTGAGCTGCAGAAAATATGCAGCTAAAGATGGGGACTTGATTGCGGCTGTTCTTCATGTGTTTTTTTTTTTTAGTGCATATGGTCAAAAGTAAAAACGCATACTGAAAGAGGCCCTATAGGCAAGAATCCCAAGTGGTGGTTCCCCTCCTGCCAATAAACTATTGATGACCTATCCTGTGGAAAGGTCATTAACCCCTTAGTGACCTCCCCTTCTCTTTAAAACAGTGTTCAATAATTGGCTTTATTCTGATGCTTGCGCTTTTTTATGGCTCTGCATCAGAATAATGGCACAGGTCTCCAGTGCTGGTAGGAAAAGGGGGTATTAGTGTAGCTTGATGCCACCGAAAGGTAGGGGTTTGACAGGAGTTAAGCCCCTGTCACACCCCTAGCTTCCGATAGGGTCAACGTAGCAAGATCCTAGCAGCACAGTGTGGATTGATTTGCTGCGTGCAGGACATGCACAAATCAATGCACCGTGTGCTGCTGTCTTTGTGTGCTGCAGGCCAGCTGTCAATTCAGGCATGCTTACCTCCCAGGCGGCGGCTGAAGGCTCTCTGCTATCCGTCACCTGAGTCCTCCGTACGGACCGCCGGCTGCGTGTTCCCTGCAGGGGGCCGACAGACTGCAGTGTCTTGCACTGGCCATCTCTGTGCTGGGTGATGGCCGCTCCCCTGGTGGCACATGAAGATACTGTGGGCATCTCTCTACTGGGTCAGGGCGGCCGCCTATGTGCAGAGGCCTGACTGACAGCTGTGTCTGGCGGCGGCCGTCTCTCTCTTCTGCCTTACGGAAGCTTCCCCGGCGACACCTCACTATACGGCAGCCGCCTCTTTTGTGGGAGAAGGTCAGCCGGCACTGTGACCCCGAAAGGCCGCTGCAGCGTTGACACATTCAAAAACGACGGCCGCCTCTGTGATATGTCATGGCAGCCACATCAGTGAGCACGTATGCCCGCTCCCCTCCTGCCAGCTGGGAAGCTACGTGCTATCCCTTCAGTGGTCCAGCCGGGGAACGCACTTGCACCACGAGCTGCTCTAAATCATGGCAGTCTCTGCACTGGGAGCCCTGATCACAAGCCGCACAACAGCACTATCCACCGCTGCACATACTCACTGCTCGGCAGTGCCAAGGTAAGGGAGCAGCTGAAGGACTCTATTAGAGGGCACCACTGTCAGGGGACCAGGGAAAGCAGAAGTCGGAGGTCCCTGCAACATAGCCAGCAACCCCTGACCCTGCCTACTTGTCCCTCTGGGCTAGGCCCCAGAGCAGCAAATGGGTGACGGTCCCTACTCTGAGCTAGGAAAAATGACGCAGGACATCACAGTCCCTGGACACAGAGAACGAGAATACAGACAGACAAACAACCAGAGTGCAGTACCAAGGGAAACAACAAACCAGTCCAAGAGCAAGCCAAAGGTCCAAAGCACAGAAGTCAGTCCAAGAAGTGCCGTACAGGCAAGGGAAGAACGGAGTCAGGTCTTGGGGAAAAGCCGAGATCAATACCACTATCAGTCAGATAACAAGGAAACGCTGGTGAGCGACTGGGAGCCTAATCAAACACTGGCAGTGTCTGGCAGAAACTGAGGGGTTTAAATGCTGTCAGAGCTCCCGGCCCAGGAGCTGATTGGGGTGTAGAGTCAGACAGCAGCAGTAATCGCAGCGTACTGTGGGAAACCGCCTCCAGCACTAGCAGAACAAACTAACACAGAAGAGGTGCAGTCGCTGTCTTAGCAACAGGAACGTGCCGCCGAGCAGCTGCCACCGCATCCCGAGCACCCCTGCGGCATATAGGAGCCGCGCGGCCAGGAGTAGTAACCAGTCCCGGGGGTTCCCCTATGCTGCACACCACTCGCAGGAGCGACAGTACTGGCAGTGCAGGCAGCCCCGAGAACCACCAACCCTGACAACCACGAGGAGTTCCTGGCTGGAAGCCAAGACCCAACAAGGAACACTAAACAGCAGAAAGATCAGTGCAAGAACCTCAAACAGCACCCAGCGGGGGTAAGCTGGTGAGAAATGGATTACTGAAGCTGGGCTCCATCTAAGAGCTGCATAATATATATAAACTGGGGCATTTCTAATATAAGAACACAGGCATATCAGCCACCCTCAGTGTGCCATACCTACACAGCAGAAGGCAGCAAAGGAGGACAATCCGAAAGTGCTTTCTCACAGTCGGTTCTGGAGCTTGTAGTGCCGTTCGGTTCCACTGTGATATGTAGATTATATCAGCACAAACCCACATCAGGTCCCACATCAACAGTCACGCAAGGCAAGTATGATCCTCTTATAACAGCGGATATGAGCACAAGAAATAAAAGTACTCCTGCCTCAGAAAGACTTATAGTTTATCTGAGTGGATGCATCTGACAATACGCCACGCACAGCGTCTGCAAAAAACTCTAAGAATAAGAAAAGGACGCGGATGCTGACATGGAGCACAATGCAGAACCCACACTGCGACAAGTGTCTTCACAATTACTAGAGGCCATTAATGCTTGTAAAGCCACACTGACAGGGCAAATGGCTGAAATCCAGATTGATGCAAGATTTGCAAGTGATGCGGGGCCGAATGACCGTAATGAAGAGCCGCATATCCAACATGGAGGATGAGATACGACCTCTTTCTGGCGCAGTTCAGACAGCTACTAAAAAAGCTGAATTTTGCCAATCTAAACTGATGACTTAAAAATCACCTCTGTCGCAATAATTTGCGCATTATAGGTTTGCCGGAGAGAGAAGAGGAATCGCATCCAGAAACCTTCACCGAACAGTGGCTGAAATCTACCTCAGGAGAGGATGCATTCTCTATATCTTTTACAATGGAAAGAGTCCATCATAAACCTCGAAGCCACCTCTACCGGGAGCCCCCAACCCCCGCGGGCATTCTTGGTGAGGCTGCTGAATTGTAGAGATCATGCTACAGCGTTGCGTCTAGCCATGCAAAAGGGTCCCATCAAGTCTAACAACTCTGCAATCTCTGTTCCTGGATTTCTCGGTGGATCTTGAAAAACAAAGGGTGATGTTAACAGAAGTGATGAAAACGTTTAAAGATAGGGGCATCATTTACTCAACGGTGTACCCAGAATGCCTTTGCATTGTGGCGGAGGGCAAAACCATCTTTCTACAGTTCCCCTCGGAAGCACAGGAGCGGCTCCGCTCCCATCATGTTTAAAATGTTGGACATTAATTGACTCTCATTTCACTAACCCTTATTTTACAGGACTCACCGCATCATTCTGATTCTTCCTCCATGTCACTGAGTGGAAATTCGATAACCAGATGTCATCTGGCCTTAAAGGGAATGGTAGCTATATAGTGAGTCAAATATGGGGCTGTTCCCCTGCACCACATTGTGCCAATTATCTACCATCATTGTAGGAATAGATAGTATTAAGCTGCACACAATAATATCACTACTATTACATTTGTGGGTGCTGCCCTGCTCTCATGCCACGGGATTATCCCCAATAATACCCAAGTCACATTCTAGCTGTTCATTTGAAGGAAGGGATTACACATCTGTTCCTCTACAATGTAGTATCCCCGACATGCTATATGTTATGGATGCTACAAGTTAGCTTTATAAGCTGTTTAATTCAACTTTATCGAATTTTACTGTTTTGTCTGCAACAATGTATTGGCCTCAATACTGCCAAATCAGATGGCAACCAACACTGCGGCATTTACAAGATAACCAATATGGGCTATGTAACCCAGAACAATCGCTTCCTCATGCCATGAATATTATCGACATAAATTGGCAAAAGTCCACAATATTGTTTACCGCACAAAGGCCGATTATAGATTCATGTATAACCAGACAAGCTGCCAGTAGTATCTAAATTCAAATACTTAGGCATTACAATGGTGTGTGATCAGGAACATGCCCTAAACAAACTATCGACCCACTGCTGGATCTAATCAAAACCAAACTCAGACTCTGGTCTAAACTACCGCTCTGTGTGGCGGGGAGAATGAATCTTATTAAAATGGTGATTCAGGGGTGGCGCCTAACTGCGACAGTGGAGAGCAGGATCTTCAACGAGCTCCGGCGAGGACCGCACAAAACTGCGCAACAACAGCCTGACAGGCATCTAAAGCCTCCTGTCCCAATGTATTTGCCCTATAAATGTACACAGAAGCCCACTTTGACAGGCAGAAACACCTGGAGAGCCCGCGGCTGCTTGCGGCCTAGCTGATCACACCAAACAGAGACCTAAAGTAGCAGCTGCCTGCAGGTGCAGCTCCCTTCCTCAAAAAGTAAGTGCATGGAGCGCTAAGCGCAGGTTAGATAGCCCGACACTGACTCACCCGACACTCTGCACCATCGGGCAGCGTCACCAGGTGCCCTCTAACGGAGAACGCAGGCGGATAGGAAAGGGCCAGGGCTTCATCCTGTGGAGCCGTTGTCTGCTTCAAAGGACCTCATAAAGCATCTCAATGACGGAAGCTGCTGCCTTCCCCGCAGCAGGAGATGCTCAGTTTAACCTACAAGGTTGGGAAAAGTAACACCCTGCACCCCTCACACCACCCTGAGTACATACATTCCACAGACACCAAGTCTTTAAGCTGCTAATTACTCCTTACAGTATTAAGAAACTTCCATCTGGAACAGTTTATTGAGCCAATATAAATCCCTCCATAGCATTTCTATACAACACTTTCTCTCTATTATGGTAGTTCTATTTTTCTTAAAAATACTATATTTAGACCCTGACGCCATCTAGAGGTAGAAAGTAATACTACAATCTACAATTTTATTAGGACCTTTGGTTTGAAGAAATCGCTCAAATAATACACGTTATGTGAACACAATTCATTTCTAATTCTCCCAGCGTAACTACAATCAGACAGGCAAAATGGGGAGACCCACAAAACCCCAAATTACTGACAAAACCAGGGATCCCAAGACACCAAAGTAACTACAAGATCCAGCAACAGCCTCTAGAAAATCCTCCCATGACACTCCTTACACATACCAGCCCAAGCAGACATCACTGGAAGAGGACAACAAAAGCCACACTGCCTACCTGCTAGACTCAGAGAGTGATTCTGAAGATGACCTACCAATACATTTAGACTCCGACATTAGAAAATATATGAGGGCTCTGCTTACCAGGGAGTGCATGAAAGATCTCTTCAAGGAATTCATTCACACAATAAAGGAAGAGATCTCAGACTTAAGGAAAGATGTGAAAGAAGTGCATGTTAGAATCAACACCCTAGAGAACTCTTGCAAGATAATCCACCATGCAGAAAAAGTCAAAAGAATTCTGATCAACAAGCATAAAGAACCGTACCTTCAAAGAATGCACATAGACGACTACCTAGAGAACCGCTCCAGACATAACAACATACGCATAATATATGGAATCCCAGAGAATATCCCTGACAAGGAGATCCCCATCGTTCTCTCCCAGATCTTTAATGGCCTGTTGGGAACAGATGAAGGCATGGATCTTGGCCTGGAAAGGGCTCATAGGGTTTTCAAGCCTAGATCTGTGAACTCCGACAGGCCATGGGATGTCTTCTGATGCCTGCAATGCTTTAGAACTAAAGAGGAAATTCTTTTTTTTTTTTATTAATTCACTTTTTATTGAAAGAGTTTTTCATACATGGTATTCAACCTTACATAAGTACCAGCTGTTTGTCTAAACTTCAGTAACATGGAGTATAAGGAGTTTCTTACAAAATTGTAAGCGTGTGTTACCATCATAACATTATGTTCTTATCAAACTGACTTGTATCTGAACTGCCCAGCCCGGCCAGACACCGGCTCAGAGTCTTTATTTATCTGGCCAGAGTGGGCATAAATCATCACATTCAAGTACCTATACTAATCAAATCTCTACGACTTATCAGAAGGGTAAGACTTAAAGGGTGGGTGGGGAACGGGGAGGGGGTGGGGGGGTGGTCTCAAGTCTCCATATTCAGATTTCAACCTTTAGTTCTGCGGTTAACGCCACTTGGGTGGGCGTGGTACATAAACTGTTATCCTCCACGCGACACCTACTTTAATCCAAATGCGGATAATAATGTTATTTCCCCATATCTCTAAGTCCCTGAGGCAAATTTCAGATTTAGTCGCATGTGTGCGGGCGGTCACGTCCCTGCCGGGGGGTGCAGGGGCGCGATGGGCCCCAGCGATGTCCTCCCGACATCTCCCAATTGGCAGCTCTCTAGGCACCCTGAAGCTCTGTGGTCTCACAAGCGGACGGGGGTAGATCCGTCATGTCTCAAGTCTTGTGGGGTGCTATAGCTCAGAGCTGGTGTGAAAAGATTGTTCTAATGTATGGCATTGGAGGGTTGAGTTTGTTGTGTGAGGTGGATTATTTCCAGCTAGTATCTTTACTTGTTCGCTACTTGGGTTTGACTCTATTTCAGTGCAATCCGGACTCCTCTCAGGTTAAATCAACTAGGGAGACTATTGTGGAGACTCCGATGGAGTTACCCCCCTCAAGTCAAGAGTGGTCCGCTCCGGGGAATCAGCCTTGTGATGTGGTACTAGAACAAGAGTCTACCCACGACGACCATATTGTCAAAAATGTTGGATATGTCGAGTTTGTCCAACTAAGGATCTCCTCAAACTGGTATATCTGGTTGAGCTTTGTTTTCCACATCGTAATAGGGGTGGGTGGGGGGGGTGCAGGGCTTTTCCAGGGGAGGGGTATTAACGCTTTAGCTGCCGCCACCATAAATGCGGCTAGTTTGTCCTTTAGAGGATTGAATGACCTGTTTGGTCTATTTAAAATTATCGTGTCTGGAGTCAAGACAATTGCTTTTCCCAAGATTCTATGCATTTCGCTTTCAATCGCTGACCAAAAGGGTTTAATTATTTTGCAATTCCACCAGATGTGTAAGTAAGATCCCACCTCCTCCTGGCATCTCCAGCACCTGTTTGAATCTGCAAGTTTGTAGTTATACAACCACTCGGGGGTTTTATACCATCTGGACAATAGTTTGTAGTTGTTTTCTTGGAGGCGAACGCATGGGGAAGCGCCATAAGAAGCTTTAAATATCGTTTTAATTTCTGTTTCCGATAACTTAATGTCCAGCTCCTTCTCCCACGAGGAGATATAAGATGGTCTACTTAATGTATGAGGTGTTGTGAAGTTTTTGACAAGCGAGGAAATTTTCCTGAGTTCTGTATTTTGTGTTTTTATTAACCTTTCAAATTCCGTAGTTGGTCTTGTGGAGGGGTAATCTTTTTTAAATGTAGCGATTGTGTTCGCAATATGCGTAATATGGAGATTTTGTAGTTTCTTTTGTAAGCCTAGGGAGTTGATAATCGTGGTGGGTTCCTCGTGCATAATGTTTTGAAACTCCTGAATTGTGTTTTCTTCAAAAATGTTCCAGAGGTTCTCTGGAATCCCAGTCTTAGGATTTTTGATGGTGTTGGGGAGCAGGCTTAAAGGTGTGTATGGTGATGGCAGGGGGGCCAACTTGTGGGATAGGGAGTTCCAGGTCTCGCAGATACCCCTCAGCAGGATGCTAAATTCTTTGGCTCGGTATTTTTTTGGGCAGGGAAGCCACAGATCTCTTATCAGGTTGTTACCATAGGTTTGTTGTGCGATTTTCCTTAACTTTTGGCTTTTGGTCGGGACTACCATACCCAGCCATCTGTTAAGGTTTATTGCCTTGTAGTATTCCAATATGTTAGGGAGGCCCACTCCTCCGTGTTGTCTTCTTCTAGACATTAAAGAGTATGCTAGTCGCGGACGTTTGTATTTCCAGAAGAAACGTGAAAATTGTGAGTTGATTTTCTTGAAGAAGGATTTGGGTATGTGTATTGGTAGCATTTGTAATTTGTATAGAATTTTAGGTAGAATGTATGTTTTAATGAGGTTTTTCCTCCCAAACCAAGAAATTATGGGAAAGTTATATGCGGTGAGAAGTGATGAGATTTCTGTTATTAACGGTCCCAAATTGATCTCATAAAGTTTGGACAGGTTATTTGAAATTTTGATACCTAAATAGTCTAATGAATGATCTGCCCATATATATGGTGATGATCTCTTCACTTCTTCTGCCCTGTGGGGGGGCAGCGAAATATTAAGTATTACCGATTTATTTATATTCACTTTTAGGTTGGAGAAGCTGCCATATTCATCTAGCAGGAGATTTAAGCTATTGAGTCCCTGTGCCGGATTTGTGATCAGGAATTACACATCATCTGCGAATGCAGCAGATTGTATACAATCTCCTCCAACCTCCATGCCTCGAATATCTGGGGATTGTCTAACCGCCTGGAGGAGAATTTCCAATGTAAGGATGAATAGTGTGGGGGGAAGTGGGCATCCCTGGCGCGTGCCGTTTGTTATATTAAATGGTTGGGATAGGATATCATTAATTTTTATTCTGGCGTAGGGTTTTGCGTAGAGGGAGAAGATAGCGTCGGTTAGTTGGCTAGGGAAATTAAATTTGTCTAGAGTCGCTCTCATGAATGACCAATTAACTCTATCAAATGCCTTTTCAGCATCGATCCCCAGGAAAATTAGGGGGATGTTCTTTTTCTTAGCATATTGTATCGAATGCAGGAGTATGGCGGCGTTGTCCTTTCCCTCTCTACCTTTAACGAAACCTGACTGTTCATCAGAAACTAGTTTGGGTATAATGCTGCTCAGGCGATTAGCAATTATTTTTGCCCAGATTTTTATATCTACGTTCAGTAGAGAGATTGGGCAGTAGTTGTTGCATTGGGTTGGGTCTTTGCCTTCTTTATGTATTAAGGTGATGTGGGCCTCCTGCGTTTGTGTGGGGAATGTAGCTCCGTTCATAATTGCGTTTAACGTAGTTCTAAGATGGGGTTCCAGACTTTGTAGTAGTGTTTTATAGTAGCCTGTAGTGAGGCCATCAGGGCCCGGGCTCTTGCCGTTAGGGAAGCTATTTATTACTTCTGTCAGTTCTTCTTGACTCACAGGGGTCAAAAGATCTGTGGCTTCTTCTGAGTTAATCTTGGGAAGAGTGAGCTTTTTAAGGAATATCTCCATGTTCTTGTGTTTTCTTTCAAGCTCTATTTGTGTGAGTTTGCCTTCAATGTTGTATAAATTTGTGTAGTAGTTATGGAATTCTGTCGCTATATCTTTAGATGATGTAGCTTTCCCTCCCGAGGCTTTTTTAATTTCTTTGATATGGGTTTTTTCCCTCACTTTTTTAATGAGGGTTGACATCAGCTTTCCACCCTTGTCTCCGTTTGCATAGATCTTTTGTTTGTAATTTATAGAGGATTTAGTGAATTTTTTGTCAAGGATTGATCTTAATTGATCTCTGAGGGAATTTAGTTCGGTTTGTGCCTTTTCTACAAGTGCTAGTTTTCTTTTTCGCTCTAAGACTGCAATTTTTGTTAATAGATCATCTATTTTCTTTTGTTTCTGTTTCTTCAGTTTCGAACCCAGGGAAATGAATAAGCCTCTCACGAAAGCCTTGTGCGTTTCCCATATCAAGGGAGCATTTGTGTTGTCTTTTGAATTTATTTCAAAAAATTCAGAGAGATTTTTTATCAGCTCTTGTTTGTATTCCTCTTCTCTTAGTATCGACTCGTTCAAGGACCATCTCCATTCCCCTAGGTTGTTCGAAAATATATTTAAACTCATGTGCCTTGGGGCGTGATCTGAAATTGTTATGCAATCTATTTGAGAACTGTGTATTGCTTTTAGTAGATTGTTTGACACAAAAATGTAATCGAGTCTCTGATGTGAGGTGTGAATGTGCGAGTAAAATGTAAAATCTTTTTCTCCTGGGTGTCTATATCTCCAAGAGTCAGTTATATTTAGTTCCTGCAAGGCTACATGGATTTTTTTTAGCGCCCTCTGCGAGACCTGGGACTTGCCTCTTGAGGTGTCTAGTAACGGGTTTAATGTCACATTTAGATCCCCGCCCAGAATCACCTGGCCCTCCGCAAAGGCTCTCAGTGTATGCAGAGTATCTGCGAGCCACTTAGTTTGGTTCGTATTGGGCCCATAGATGTTACCTAGGGTGTATGGGACTCCTCTTATTTTGCCTTTAACGAATATAAAGCGTCCCTCTGTATCTGTTAGTTGTTTTTCACACTGAAATGGGAAATCTTTGTGAATTGCAATTGTGACTCCCTTAGAGGCTGAGGAGGGGTTGCAGCTGTGGAACCATTGTTTGAAATAGTTTTTGGGGAGGATTGGAATCTTGTTACTTTTAAAATGGGTCTCTTGGAGGAATGCTATTTTGGTTTTATTTTTCCTCAATAGCCATATCATATGGTGTCTTTTGTTAGGGGAGTTTAAACCTTTAGCGTTGAAGGTGGTAAATGTTGTGCTACCTGTTTGGGGGGATGTGGAGAAATTCTGTTGTTTTTTCTGTTTGTATTGTGGGGTATCAGCATTGTTAAGTTGTCTCGCAGACATATTTCTGGGTTCTGTATACGTGTCGGTTTGCGCGGAAAATGAGGGTGGAGGGGAAAGCGGGTTAAACTGTTAGCAGAAGGTCTGCAATTAACGTTGGGTTCTTGACTGGGGTGTGTATGTCCAGTCTACTGCTGTATGTTCTGTGTTTGTTTTGTGTGGATCAGAAGCACCCCGACAACCTCCCCTTGCGGGTCTCTGTTGTCGGTGTCTTTCTCATCTCGGTATTGCCCTTGAATAAGGGCGGGTGTTGGAGTTCGGTGTGTGGTAAGTTCACTCACATGTGTGGCCTCCCCTGATGGCGCGTGGTCGGATGTTATTCTCTGTTCCGCTTGTGCCGTCTGGAGAATTTTTCTCCGCCCTCTGGGTGGGCACCTCCCTCCACCGGCAAAGTCCTGGTGTTTTTGGCTTAACCTGGGTATGGAGAAAGGCTAGTCGGAGCAGCAGAAAGTGGACGAGGTGAGAAGTAGAAGGAAAAAGAAAGGCACATTAACATAGGACAATAATAAGTGCAACAGTATCCTTCGCAGTCCATATGACACATTCTGCCTAGGAACTTGTTATAACTAGAGTAAGCTGGTGAGCCAACTTGATCGAACCACTCTCGCGCTGTGATCCCCGGGCAGGGAGGGAACCCAGCGGGCCGACCCCCGTACGGCCCCCAGGCCCCACCCAGCCCCAGGACCCACTCCTCTGGCCCGAACCCCCCCATGCACAATCCCAACCAACAAGGGCTAATATACCTCCGACAACATAGATTTTACTTAAAACACTTTGCTTTAACATCCGGTGCTCATACCCTCTTATGCTGGTCTGGATGCACACGGGGAGGACCGAACGAGAACTCCCTTGTGCATTCTTGAGTTTTGCGAGGAGGAGCCCACCAGCGTCTCTTTTTCAATAACGTTACTGATGAAGAAGGCAGTGTGAAGAAGTTCGTTAATTACTCAGAAAGTAAAAGTCTCGTGTCTGGGTCTCACTCTCATTAGTCCACAGCGCCACTCCTCTGGGAGACCATCACCACTCCAACAACAAGGAAAAGTCTCTTAAAGTGTCCTAAGATGAGGTTTTTGCGCCATGTTTTTTGCTTCTGGGTGATTTGAGCTTTGTTGTTAACTTCCAGGGCTCTACCTCCGGAAGCGGTGGTATAGTTAGATCGTATTGTGTCGGCATCCAGGAAGGTGTATCTATTGGATCTATTTTCAGTTGTTGCCAAATCGCCTCGAGATCTTCCGGGGTTCTGACCGTCAATCTGTGTCCTGCATTATTGATTGCTAGGCCAAATGGAAACAGCCAGGAGTATTGAATTCCTTTTGATTTCAGAGCTTCTAGAAGCGGTCGCAGTATCCGCCTTTTTGCCAGAGTAGATGGCGCGATGTCTTGGAAGAAGAGTAGTGTCGCATCGTTATATTTAAATGTCTGGCGAGTTCTTGCGGCATTTAAAATGGCACTTGTGTCTGTGAAGGAGAGCAGGCCGCAGATTACATCCCTTGGCGGGTCTCCGTTTTTTGGTTTGGGTCTAATTGCTCTGTGTATTCTTTCGATTTGGATGTGAGTGGCCCTCTCTTCACCCAGTAAGTCAGTAAAAATCTCTTCAGCCACTTTGCGTAAGGATTCTGCTGCCCAGGATTCCGGTAGCCCTTTTATCCGGATGTTGCAGCGCCTGCTACGGTTTTCTTGATCTTCAATTAAGGTAAGCGCTCGGTCAAGGTATGAGCGGTGGACCCCCACCACTTGTGTGGTGGCTTTTGCATGTTCTATGATGGCTGAGCATGAACCTTCCAGGTCCTCCACTCTGTGGCCTATTTGTTGTAACTCGGTTTTGATGTCCGCCAGTTCTGACATTATTGGTTGGGTGACTTTCAGAAGTGCTTTTTGAAGGAAAGATTTAGATATTTGGGCACTGAGGTCGCACTCTTCCTCTTCCATGTCGCTGGCTAGCTCTGAATCTGGGGTTGCTTGGTCAGAGGTGTTTTGTGGGGGAAGCGATTTTGCAGAGGTGCTTGGAGATTGTAAGCTTTTCTTTTTTAGAAATTTCTGCATGTCAACTTGATTTTTTTGTCCTCTTGGTGTATTTGGCGGATCGCTGCTGCGGTCTCTGCTACCTTTCACCATTTTATGCGATTGTAGGAGGTTTGTTGGAGTTTGTTTGACGGTCAGAAAGGTCCCGGGAATCAGCTGTATTTTATTATGCCCGGCTTTATGGGTCAGGTCAAGGTGCAACTTCCTCCACACTAGATAGAATTCAGCCTGTCATCTTTGTGGGCGAGATTCAGCCCATGGAAGGATGGAGTTACAAGACGACAGGTAAAAAATTAAATTTTGCGGTTTTGGCAGACTTATTTCTATGGTCCTAAAAAATTTTGTTGCAGATCTGTGTATTACAGTTCCGTAGAAGGTTTGAACTATGCTTTTGGAGGGGTTTCTTCTTTTCTGTAAGCTTATAGGCTATTTGCTTGTTGGTGATGAAAAATTGTTTAGCGGGTTGTAGTGCAAGCCCACGTGTGTCTGATGACTTCAAAAATTGAAAGAGTTATGGAGCTGGGTGAACCAGCTCCGAAAAAATTAGGGCAGTGCCCTTTAAGCAGACTTTGTTTTGCTGAAACTTGTGCCGTTTAGGCTGACAGTTCCTTTAGGTTAGAGCTTCTGCTCTCTCTAATGGCCGCAGGGACGGTGGGGGAAGAGGGAGGGGGGGCTGGATGGCGGGAAGCGGGTTTGCTGGCCGGGAGCTGGCTTTCGGGTTAAATTGAACATTCCCTTAGCCCTGGAGAGATTGCCTAGTGTGTGGGGAGGCTTATCAGGGTCTCGGGTACTCACTGCTTTAGTGATCATTGTTTTTTCTCTCCTTCCTGCTTGTTGCCACTGCTCCCGCTCGCTGGGCTGTCTGGGGGAACGTTCTGTGAGCCGCTCCTGTTCTCCGGGCTCTCCTCAGCTCCTCTCCGTCAGCGCTGCCGATAGAAGCTTACCGGGGCTCCTCCGCTACAAGGGGACAGCTTCTCAGAGGCTCCTCTGTGCTCAACGCTCTCTCTCCTCACTCGTCCCGTGGCTCCCGCTCGCGGAGCTGCCTGGAGAAGCGTTCTGTGAGCCGCTCTTGTTTTCCTGGCTCTCCTCAGCTCCCCTCCGCTAGCGCTGCCGGTAAAAGTTTACCGGGGGTCCTCCGCTGCAAGGGAGCAGTTTCTCAGAGGTTCCCCTGTGCGCACCGCTCTCTCTTCTCTCCCCCGCTCCCGTGCAGGACTCCGTGCCGGCTCAGCGCACCGAGACTCCCGATGTCCCGATTTCGTGGGGAAACCGCTTAAAATGATCCTCACACTGCAGGAAGGGTCTTTCTCCTAGTGTGGGAAGCACTTGCTGGCTATAAAACACCAAAAGAAGCCTTAAAAGCCTCTATGGCTCCGGAGCCACGTTTCAGTGCGTCCTCACACTCTGCAGGCTTGGCCACGCCCCCCAACTAAAGAGGAAATTCTAAACAAGGAAGAATAGCTAAAAAAAAATCGAATTCGTCGACAATGAGATTCCATTTATTTTTTATTTTTTTTAATTTATTGAATTTTTATTGGTATTTGAATAACATACAATGTACAAGTAACAGAATTACAGTAAAATGAGGTGCTAAATGACATAGTACACAAAGGCGTTTATCTTATTAATTGTGGGGGGGGGAGAAGGCAGAAGTAGGGGGGGAGGGGGAGGGAGCAGGGGAGGGGGAGGGGGAGGGAGCAGGGGAGGGGGAGGGGGAAGGGACCTAGAGCCCCAAGTTGTGCGAAGTTGAAGTAGTAATCACACAATGTGTAACTTAGCTTGGGTAAGCTATCTGTGTCAAGTGTATACTTTTGCTAACTCTTTGAATAACAAAACAAGAATTAAACATAACATTTGGCAGATCACATAGTCCTAAATTACGTTGTTTTCCATATTCCCCAGACCTCTTTATGCTTCCTTAAAGAGGAATGCCAACCATTTTTCAAAAAAGTTGCTGTTTCGCCATACGGTCCCTGAATTCGTTATAGGAGGGAGGGGTAGGGGACCTCCAGTGTCTGGCCACAATCGCCTTGGCCGTCATCAGAGCGTGGGCCAGCAGATATCTAATGTTTGGGGGATGCTTATTTAAGTCTATTAAGAGTAAGATCATTTTTGGTATTCTGTCTATGTGGATATTCAATGTTTTTTCTAGGAGATTCAATACTGGGGTCCAGTAATTGTTTAATTTGGTACATGACCAGAAGATGTGGGTGAGTGTACCTTTTTGGCCGCATTCTCTCCAACATTTGTCATTACCGTGATGGAGTCTCGAGGCCAACAGGCTGGGCGTGAAGTACCATCTCAAGTTGATTTTAATCTGTGTTTCTAGAATGCCCATTCCCTTGGTGGAGCCACACGCTGTTTTATATGCTGATTCCCACGCTTCTATTGGTATTTTTTCTTTTGATTCTTTTTCCCAGTTAAGAATGTGGGATTTTTTTTGTAGGGTGGTGTTGCCGGATAATGTGTCGTAAAAATATCTCGTATCAGATTTACCTTTTATAGGGGGGGTCGTAATTTTCCCTAAGACAAGTCTAGAGATTTTAGCATTGTATATGGGATATTTCTTTAAGAAGGCTGACACTCTCGCGTAGTTGAACATGTCACTATCCGTTAATTTAAATTCTGAGCATACACTTGTAAATGATTTCACTCCCTTATTAGTGGCAAGCATATCCACTGTTTTAATGCCTTTCTGCCTCCAGGGTTCCACATTTATGTCAGGTATGAATATGTTTAATATTTCCAGAGGGAGATCTGGTAATTTACAAAGATCCTGTGTTGTCGCTTTTTTAGAGTATTCCTTCCAGACCTCTATGGAGGCCACTACCATTGGAGAGGGGTCCTTTAATATAATTTTTAGGTCGGGATGAACACACGACGTCGCAAGAGAAGCCGCCAATAATAGTAGGTTCCCTTTAGGGGGGTTGATGCAGGAGGTTTCCATGTACACCCAAGCCATAGCCTCGTCCTTTCTCACCCAGTTTCGAGTTTGGTTCAAAATTATTGCTTTGAAGTAACTACTTATGTCGGATATGTCAGCGCCACCCCTTCTGCGATGGAGAGTCAGGATGGGGAGGGCTATGCACGGTCTGCCTCCGGGCCAGATAAAGTCTGTTAACTGGCGTTGTAATTTTTTGAGGGTATTATTTGAAATCGGAATCGGTAAGACTCTAAACAGATACAGAATTTTTGGAAGAATTTTCATTTTGTACGTCATTATTTTACCTAGCCATGAAAGGCTAATCTCCGAGAGGTAATCTAACTCTTTTTGAATTGTTTTCATGAGTGGTACAAAATTTGTGGTTTCTAAGTTATTGGTGTTCGCTGTTATTATTGTGCCCAGGTATGGGATGCCTTCGGAACTCCATTCAAATGAGAATTCTGTCTGAAGGGCCCGTTTTAGATCTTTTGCAACATTGAGTCCCAGTATCTTTGATTTGTTAATATTTAGTTTATAATACGAGATCTTTGAGTATTGATGTAGAATGTGGTATGCTGCTCTCAAGGATGCCAGAGGGGAGGACATCGTGAGGACGATGTCATCCGCAAATAAGCCGATCTTGTGCTGGCGAAAGCTGTGTGAGATACCCTTTATCTCTGGAGAGGATCTAATTGCCTCCGCCAGCGGCTCCACCATTAGGATGTATAATATGGGGGAAAGTGGACATCCCTGACGGGTGCCGTTAGATATTACAAACTTGTCCGACATTACCCCATCAATTAGGACCCTAGCAGACGGGCAGGAGTACAGGGCCCGGACGGCGTGAATCCCCCCTCCCCCAGGGCCAAATTTCGCCAAAGTTTGAAAAGCGTACCCCCAATGGACCCTATCAAATGCTTTTTCTGCGTCCAAGGCCAGTATGATAGCCGATGTGCTGGAGATTTTTGTAGAATGAATAAGGTTAAGAAGCCTCCTCGCGCCGTCCGAGGCCTGCCGCCCCTTCACAAATCCCGCCTGGTCAGAGTGCACCACATCTGGGAGAACATTGAGCAGTCTGTTGGCCAATATCTTTGCGTAAATCTTAGTATCTGTGTTAAGCAGAGAGATTGGCCTGAAATTTGCAGGATCGTTTGGCTCTTTACCCTGTTTAGGCAGCACAACTACAGTAGCCTGGAGCATTTCCTCCGGGAAGACTCCCTTAGACATCACTGAATTGAGGGTGTTCCCCAAATGTGGTGCAAGACTGTCCGCGAACAATTTATAATATTCGGATGAGAAGCCGTCTGGCCCTGGGGCTTTCTGGCTTCTCATAGAAAGAATTGTCTCCAGTAGTTCTGGAGTCGTGATTGGGCTTTCCAAGGTGTTTGTCAGAGACTTGTTTATTTGTGGAAGGTCTATTTTATTCAGGAATTTCCCAATGCTCTCTTCTGTGGGGTGGGGAATTAGCGGATCCTCCTTTAGATTATATAGGCTGCTATAATATGATCGGAAAGTTTCCAATATTTGATCTGGGTGAGTTATTTTGTGTTCTTTTTTTTGGGAGTTCAAAACATATGGAATAGAGGCCTTGACTACTCTTCTTTTGACCCTATTAGCCATCCATTTAGTTGGTTTGTTGGTTGAAGAGTAGACATTAGCCCGGTGGGAGGTGATCTCTCTATCAAAATCTCCCTGTAGCACCCTGCGTAGTTCTAGTCTAGTATTAAACAGCTCAGAGTATAATTCCTGAGTCGCCTTGGTTTTTAGTTGTTTTTCTAGAGTTTGGATTTTTTGCATTAATGTGTCCGTATTTTTTTGTTTTTCTCTTTTGTATTTGGCCCCTATTTTGATAAAAATGCCTCTCATGTAGGCTTTATGGGCCAGCCATAGAACCTCAGGGCTAATATCTGGCGTATCGTTTGATGTAAAGTAAGATTTTATTTCTTCCTGTATTTCTTTTTGGATTTTGGGGAGTTTCATTAAAAAGGTATTATTCCTCCACATTTTATTTGCCTGACGGTTTGTTCCAAATGCTAGGGATGTCGTTATCAGAGCATGGTCCGACCACGTTATTGTTCCCACATTTGCCTCGACCACCGAGCTAATAAGTGACTTGTCCACCAAACTAAGATCAATGCGGGAGAAGGATCTATGTCTAGACGAAAAGAAAGAGAATTCTTTTGAGGATGCGTTAAGACTAGAGATGAGCGAGCACCAAAATGCTCGGGTGCTCGTTACTCGGGACGAAATTTTCGCAATGCTCGAGGGTTTGTTTCGAGTAACAAACCCCATTGAAGTCAATGGGTGACCCGAGCATTTTTGTATTTCGCCGATGCTCGCTAAGGTTTTCATGTGTGAAAATCTGGGCAATTCAAGAAAGTGATGGGAACGACACAGCAACAGATAGGGCAGGCGACGGGCTACATGTTGGGCTGCATCTCAAGTTCACTGGTCCCACTATTAAGCCACAATACCGGCAAGAGTGGCCCCCCCCCCCTCCTAACAACTTTTACTTCTGAAAAGCCCTCATTAGCAATGCATACCTTAGCTAAGCACCACACTACCTCCAACAAAGCACAATCACTGCCTGCATGACACTCCGCTGCCACTTCTCCTGGGTTACATGCTGACCAACCCCCCCCCCCCCACGACCCAGTGTCCACAGCGCACACCAAACTGTCCCTGCCCAGCCTTCAGCTGCCCTCATGCCACGCCACACTCATGTCTATTTATATGTGCCTCTGCCACAGGAAAAGCAGGCACACACTGCAGAGGGTTGGCATGGCTAGGCAGCAACCCTCTTTAAAAGGGGCGGGACGATAGCCCACAATGCTGTACAGAAGCAATGAGAAATATAATCCTGTGCCACCGCCATCAGGAGCTGCACACGTGAGCATAGCAATGTGCCACACACTGTTCATTCTGTCAAGGGGTCTGCATGCTGAAGGTCAGACCGCGGTTTTTAATTGATAGACACAGGCAGGTACAACTACCTATTGTGAAGTCCCTGTGGACCGACAGCATGCGTGGCTCCCTGGAACTCACCGGCGGTACATAAAAATATTCCATTGCATTGCCCAACACAGCTGAGGTAGTAATGTCGTGCTTAATGCAGGTGGGCTTCGGCCCACACTGCATGCCCCAGTCTGACTGGGGTTCTTTAGATGTGGAAACAGATGCATTTATAATTCTCTGTGGACCCACAGCATGGGTGGGTGCCAGGAAGCCACCGGCGGTACATAAATATATCCCATTGCATTGCCCAACACAGCGGATGTAACGTCAGCTGTAATGCAGGTGGGCTAAAAATTCATTTGATTACACTGTAGGCGAGGGCCCACAAAAATTGCTGTATCAACAAATTGGCCATCGCCAACCAAGAGGGCAGGTGAAACCCATTAATCGCTTTGGTTAATGTGGCTTAAGTGGTAACTAGGCCTGGAGGCAGCCCAGTTTAACGAAAAATTGGTTCAAGTTAAAGTTTCAACGCTTATAAGAGCATTGAAATGTATAAAAATTGTTTAGAAAAATTATATGAGTGAGCCTTGTGGCCCTAAGAAAAATTGCCCGTTCGGCGTGATTACGTGAGGTTTCAGGAGGAGGAGCAGGAGGAGGAGGAGGAGGAATATTATACACAGATTGATGAAGCAGAAATGTCCCCGTTTTGGATGGTGAGAGAGAACGATGCTTCCATCCGCAGGTGCAGCCTACATATTGCTTAGGTATCGCTGCTGTCCGCTGGTGGCGAAGAGAAGTCTGGGGAAATCCAGGCTTTGTTTATCTTGATGAGTGTAAGCCTGTCGGCACTGTCGGTTGGCAGGTGGGTACGCTTATCCGTGATGATTCCCCCAGCCACACTAAACACACTCTCTGACAAGACGCTAGCCGCAGGACAAGCAAGCACCTCCAGGCCATACAGCGCGAGTTCAGGCCATGTGTCCAGCTTCGACACCCAGTAGTTGTAGGTGGCAGAGGCGTCACGGAGGACGGTCGTGCGATCGGCTATGTATTCCCTCACCATCCTTTTACAGTGCTCCCACCGACTCAGCCTTGACTGGGGAGCGGTGACACAGTCTTGCTGGGGAGCCATAAAGCTGGCAAAGGCCTTGGAGAATGTTCCCCTGCCTGCGCTGTACATGCTGCCTGATCTCTGCGCCTCCCCTGCTACCTGGCCCTCGGAACTGCGCCTTCTGCCACTAGCGCTGTCGGCTGGGAATTTTACCATCAGTTTGTCCACCAGCGCCCTGTGGTATAGCATCATTCTCGAACCCCTTTCCTCTTCGGGAATGAGAGTGCAAAGGCTCTCCTTATACCGTGGATCGAGCAGTGTGTACACCCAGTAATCCGTAGTGGCCAGAATGCGTGTAACGCGAGGGTCACGAGAAAGGCATCCTAACATGAAGTCAGCCATGTGTGCCAGGGTACCTGTACGCAACACATGGCTGTCTTCACTAGGAAGATCACTTTCAGGATCCTCCTCCTCCTCCTCCTCTTCCTCCTCCTCAGGCCATACACGCTGAAAGGATGACAGGCAAGCAGCATGGGTACCGTCAGCAGTGGGCCAAGCTGTCTCTTCCCCCTCCTCCTCATCCTCCTCATGCTCCTCCTCCTCCTCCTGAACGCGCTGAGATATAGACAGGAGGGTGCTCTGACTATCCAGTGACATACTGTCTCCCCCCGACTCTGTTTCCGAGCGCAAAGCGTCTGCCTTTATGCTTTGCAGGGAACTTCTCAAGATGCATAGCAGAGGAATGGTGACGCTAATGATTGCAGCATCGCCGCTCACCACCTGGGTAGATTCCTCAAATTTTCCAAGGACCTGGCAGATGGCTGCCAACCAGGCCCACTCTTCTGTAAATAATTGAGGAGGCTGACTCCCACTGCGCCACGCAAGTTGGAGTTGGTATTTCACTATAGCTCTACGCTGCTCATAGAGTCTGGCCAACATGTGGAGCGTAGAGTTCCACTGTGTGGGCACGTCGCACAGCAGTCGGTGCACTGGCAGATTAAACCGATGCTGCAGGGTCCGCAGGGTGGCAGCGTGCGTGTGTGATTTGCGGAAATGTGCGCAGATTCGGCGCACCTTTCCGAGCAGGTATGACAAGTGGGGGTAGCTTTTCAGAAAGCGCTGAACCACCAAATTAAAGACATGGGCCAGGCATGGCACGTGCGTGAGGCTGCTGAGCTGCAGAGCCGCCACCAGCTTACGGCCGTTGTCACACACGACCATGCCCGGTTGGAGGCTCAGCGGTGCAAGCCAGCGGTCGGTCTGCTCTGTCAGACCCTGCAGCAGTTCGTGGGCCGTGTGCCTCTTCTGTCCTAAGCTGAGTAGTTTCAGCACGGCCTGCTGACGCTTGCCCACCGCTGTGCTGCAACGCCGCGTGGCACCGACTGCTGGCGACGTGCTGCTGCTGACACATCTTGATTGCGAGACAGAGGTTGCGGAGGAGGAGGAGGAGGGTGGTTTAGTGGAGGAAGCATACACCCCCGCAGATACCACCACCGAGCTGTGGCCCGCAATTCTGGGGGTGGGTAGGACGTGAGCGGTCCCAGGCTCTGACTCTGTCCCAGCCTCCACTAAATTCACCCAATGTGCCGTCAGGGAGATATAGTGGCCCTGCCCGCCTGTGCTTGTCCACGTGTCTGTTGTTAAGTGGACCTTGGCAGTAACCGCGTTGGTGAGGGCGCGTACAATTTTGCGGGAGACGTGGTCGTGCAGGCCTGGGACGGCACATCGGGAAAAGTAGTGGCGACTGGGAACCGAGTAGCGCGGGGCCGCCATCATGCTTTTGAAAGCCTCCGTTTCCACAAGCCTATACGGCAGCATCTCTAGGCTGATCAATTTTGCAATGTGCACGTTTAACGCTTGAGCGTGCGGGTGCGTGGCGTCGTACTTGCGCTTGCGCTCAAACTGTGGCGCTAGCGACGTCTGGACGCTACGCTGAGAGACATTGCTGGATGGGGCCGAGGACAGCGGAGGTGAGGGTGTGGGTGCAGGCCAGGAGACGGTAGTGCCTGTGTCCTCAGAGGGGGGTTGGATCTCAGTGGCAGGTTGGGGCACAGGGGGAGAGGCAGTGGTGCAAACCGGAGGCGGTGAACGGGCATCGTCCCACCTTGTGGGGTGCTTGGCCATCATATGCCTGCGCATGCTGTTGGTGGTGCCTCCCCAGCTGATCTTGGCGCGACATATGTTGCACAGCACTGTTCGTCGGTCGTCAGGCGTCTCTGTGAAAAACTGCCACACCGTAGAGCACCTTGACCTCTGCAGGGTGGCATGGCGCGAGGGGGCGCTTTGGGAAACAGTTGGTGGATTATTCGGTCTGGCCCTGCCTCTACCCCTGGCCACCGCACTGGCTCGGCCTGTGCCCACACCCTGACTTGGGCCTCCGCGTCCTCGCCCGCGTCCACGTCCTATAGGCCTACCCCTACCCCTCAGCATGGTGTATTACCAGTGATTTGATTTCCCAGGCAGGAAAAAAATTGGCGCAAGCCTGCAGCCAAAATAGAATTTTTTCCCTTGTTTTTCAAAGGACAAGCCACACTGCGTGTATTCAATGAATACTACTAAGTTTAATAACTGTGTTGTGGCCCTGCAAATGTGTCACAGAACTGCAGTGATGCAAAGTTATTGGCTCCAGCAGATCAGGGATTTCCCATGGAGGAAAAAAATTGGCGCAAGCCTGCAGTAAAACGTAGCTGGCTGCGTCTGATTTTTTTTTAACGTTCTGCACGCAGCACACACGTACCCAGAGCCCTGAGGACTGTCAGAGGCAGGCGAAATATAATTTTTTCCCTTGTTTTTCAAAGGAAAAGCCACACTGCGTGTATTCAATGAATACTACTAAGTTTAATAACTGTGTTGTGGCCCTGCAAATGTGTCACAGAACTGCAGTGATGCAAAGTTATTCGCTACAGCAGATAAGGGATTTCCCATGCAGGAAAAAAATTGGCGCAAGCCTGCAGCCAAAATAGAATTTTTTCCCTTGTTTTTCAAAGGACAAGCCACACTGCGTGTATTCAATGAATACTACTAAGTTTAATAACTGTGTTGTGGCCCTGCAAATGTGTCACAGAACTGCAGTGATGCAAAGTTATTCGCTACAGCAGATCAGGGATTTCCCATGCAGGAAAAAAATTGGTGCAAGCCTGCAGTAAAACGTAGCTGGCTGCGTCTGATTTTTTTTTAACGTTCTGCACGCAGCACACACGTACCCAGAGCCCTGAGGACTGTCAGAGGCAGGCGAAATAGAATTTTTTCCCTTGTTTTTCAAAGGAAAAGCCACACTGCGTCTATTCAATGAATAATGTATGTCTTCTGGCCCTGCCTACACAATTCTATCCCTGTAGTATTAATGCCGGGTGCAATGGTCTGCACAGCCGGTTTTGAGAAAAAAAAAAAAATATGCAACACTGCTAACAGCAGCCTGGACAGTACTGCACACGGATAGATGTGGCCCTAGAAAGGACCGTTGGGGTTCTTGAAGCCTACACTCACTGCTAACACTCTCCCTGCCTAACCACCACTTCTGTCCCTATTGCAGGGCGCAATGCTCTGCAGATCCAATTTTGAAAAAAAAAAAAAATACAGTGCTAACACAGTACTGCACATTATTAGATGTGGCCCTGAGAAGGACCTTTGGGGTTCTTGAAGCCTACACTAACTCCTAACGCTCTCCCTACAGCAGCTCCAGCACGATACCACTTTCCCTCAGCTAACTCACAAGGCATCTGAGGCGAGCCGCGGGAGGGGCCGATTTTTATACTCGGGTGACATCAGATCTCCCCAGCCACTCACAGCAGGGGGGTGGTATAGGGCTTGAACGTCACAGGGGGAAGTTGTAATGCCTTCCCTGTCTTTCAATTGGCCAGAAAAGCGCGCTAACGTCTCAGAGAGGAAACTGAAAGTAACCGGAACACCGCGTGGTACTCGTTACGAGTAACGAGCATCCCGAACACCCTAATATTCGCACGAATATCAAGCTCGGACGTGTACGTTCGCTCATCTCTAGTTAAGACACCTAAAGGTGTCATATAGCGCCGCTCCTCTGATCCATCCGTTTAAGGATCTGCTTCCTCTGGTTTCGCGGGATGAGGTGTCTAATTGTCTATCCGGGGCCAGGTTGAAGTCACCATTAATAATTAATGTGCCTCTTACTACACGTTTTATTTTTTTTGCAGCTTATTTAGAAAGCTTATCTGCTTTGAGTTCGGGACATACACATTCACTATGGTGAGATGTGTGTTTTTTAGGGATCCTCCCAGGATTATATATCTCCCCTTTGGGTCGCAAATTTGTAAATCTATTTTAAACGGGGCCGATTCTTTTAATGCAATCAATACTCCTGCTTGTTTGTTTTTTTTGCGCATGCGTGTATGATCTGAGGAAATTTTTTATGTGACATTCTGTGACTATCTGTGTCTAGTAGGTGCGTCTCCTGTATACATACTACGTCCGCGCCGAGACGACAGGCCTCTTTCCATACTGCGTTTCTTTTGAAGGGAGTATTCAGGCCGTTGGCGTTCTGTGACATCATTTTGACTGACATTTTCTCTTGAGATTGCTTCTGCTGAGGTGGGACTGAGGATGAAGAAACCTGTGTGACACTGCCGGAAAACAAAAACTACAAGAACATATAAAAACCATATGCATATCAACATGCTTGAAAGGAAGCATAACTTTTGAGGTCAACCCTTGTCGGTGGTAGTACTTTACTCTTTGAATAAAGGTTGATGCGCAACATAAAAACCACCAACCCAACAACACTCCAAAGCGGGCAAAGTGGCTGTACCCAGAAGAATTTTTGTCGCCAGGGTACGGTTTTGACCAGGGTGTAGCACAAGCTTGCGCCTGCGTTTCCATTTGGGGGGGGGATAAGTCTCTTGTGGTGAGAAGACTCATATACACTTAGTTTTAAGCGAGGTAAAGGGAACAGTCTCTTTTCCTAGGTCTCAAAATACAGTTCATAGAACAGTTAGGTGGCATACTTCTTGGTACGGATGTCCAGGTTGCGTGGGTCGCCTCTGCCCTGAGTTGTTGAAGTTTGGTCTTGGCACTTTAGACCCCAGGATTTTAACATCTCGGCAGCGGAGGTGGGGTTTAGGAGGACGTGTGTAGCATTTGCTCTAGAGATGACCAATTTTGTAGGGAAGCCCCATCTGTAAGGGACATTGGCCTCCCTGAGAGCTGCTGTTATCTTGGCAAATCCCCTCCTTGCCTCCATTGTGGCCTGTGATAAATCAATAAAAATGCGAAGCTCTGAGTAAGGGCTTGGGAGAACTTTCAACCTCCTAACGGCGGTCATCAGAGCCTCCTTGGTACTGAAATGGTGTATGCGTATAATAATGTCTCTCGGAGTGTTTTCCTTAAAGGAGATGTCCCGCGCCGAAACGGGTTTTTTTTTTTTTAAACCCCCCCCCCCCCCGTTCGGCGCGAGACAACCCCGATGCAGGGGTTAAAAAAACCACCCGCACAGCGCTTACCTGAATCCCGGCGGTCCGGTGACTTCAATACTTACCGCTGAAGATGGCCGCCGGGATCCTCTATCTTCGTGGACCGCAGCTCTTCTGTGCGGTCCACTGCCGATTCCAGCCTCCTGATTGGCTGGAATCGGCACGTGACGGGGCGGAGCTACACGGAGCTACACGGAGCCCCATAGAGAACAGCAGAAGACCCGGACTGCGCAAGCGCGGCTAATTTGGCCATCGGAGGCCAAAAATTAGTCGGCACCATGGAGACCAGGACGCTAGCAACGGAGCAGGTAAGTAAAAAACTTTTTATAACTTCTGTATGGCTCATAATTAATGCACAATGTATATTACAAAGTGCATTATTATGGCCATACAGAAGTGTATAACCCCACTTGCTGCCTCGGGACATCTCCTTTAAGGAATTTTGGAAGAGGGAGCCTGTGAGCTCTATCGATTTTTAACTCCTGCTCTGGGACCTCAGGTAGAATTTTGCGGAGAAAACGTGTCACAAAGCTCATAATTTCTGCATTGGTTACTTTTTCTGAGACCCCTCTTATTTTGACATTATTACGGCAATTTCTGTCCTCGAGGTCGGTTAGTTTTTGTTGTAGTCTGGTTACATTTGCCTCTAGGTCGTAATGGGTATCTATTAGGGAGTTGTGGGATTTCACCAGTTCTCCCATTTTTGTCTCGGTTTTCTCTATGCGGGTATTGACTTCTTTAACTGATGAATCAACATAGGAGGTTAGATTTTTTATATCTAGCTGAATAGTGTTGCGAAGAGCCATAACGATCTCTTTGATGTATAGCTCCGATGCAGGTTTGTTAGATGCTGAGAGGTCAGCTAAGCTGTTTTCTCCCTGGGAGCTGGCAGTGTCATTTTGTGAGAGGGAGCTGGTTTGGCAGGGGACATCCGACATTTTCTGCCTTTGCTTTTCTGGACTGTTAGTGGGTGAGGAGGGGGTGGGGGGGGGCAACGGCCGCATGTCTGTCGCCATTTTGTGCTTTTTTTCCCCTTTAATGTTTCCTCCCTCTCCCTGTGAGCCCCGTGCCTGACTTGCTGAGTATGATTCTGAGCTCACTGATATGTCCTCTTGTAGGACGTTATATACCGGTGGCTCACCTGCCGCTGCAGCGCTCCGGGCGAATCGTCCCTCCTCCGTCTGCTCTCCGCTCTCTGCCAGCTCCTCCGGTGCCATGACAAGTGAGGCAGCGCACTCGGGGGAGAAGTCCTGCCGAACGCTATGTGCCGACGGCTCACCTGTCACTGCAGCGCTCCGGGCGAGTTGTCTCTTCTCCATCAGCTCTCCGCTCTCTGCCAGCTCCTCCGGCGCCATGACAGGTGAGGTAGCGCGCGCGGGGAAAAAGTCTTCTAATCTCGCCGGCTTCCCTCTGGTGATTCTTCTTCTTGGCATCCCCGGGTTCCAGGGATGTTAGCTGAAGTTTTGGACTGTTTCACTCCTTTCCTCAGTTGCTTTAAAGTCGCTGGGAGTCTATATTACAGCGGAGCGAGAGCTCAAGCGTCTGCTCCGGAGCCTCACCAAGCCACGCCCCCAATGAGATTCCATTTTTTGATATGTCTCCAAACTTAGAGTTGACCTGAGGAGAAAACTCCAACCCCTCACAAGAGTGCTGAGGCATAAAGAAATATCGTACAAATGGCTCTTTCTGTTCAGCCTAGCAATCTCAAGTCCAAATAGAGCATGGGTTATTAAGACCCCAGAGGACCTTCCTTTGGTTGTAGGCAAGCTAGACCTTTCCCACATCCAAATCTCAGATTGGACATGCACAGAGGCATCTCTGTATCTTCCCCTCCCCCCAAAACAGATTCCTGGACCCGAGTCACCCCGACCAAACCAAGGAAGATGGGAAGAGGAGGAGATTAGAAAAGGGCCACACCAGATCCCTTGTAAGAGATCGTCCATTAGACACCACTTGACCAGATCAGACACTCCATACCATCTCAACAATCTGCTCTCCTTTGTAGAAATAAGTATTGACTCGTTTATTCTCCAATTATTACAAAAATCCTTTATCACTATTCTTGAGTCTATAAAATATACTCACCTTGTCCCGGCAGAACGATGTTAGCCCATTGAATTCAATGGAGCCAGCAGTACAGCCGGCTTCATTGAAAGCAATGGGCTGCCAGCGAGCGCGGGATGAATTTTCGGGAAGGGCTTAAAAATATAAGCCCTTACCAGAAAATCATCCTTAAATGTCTAAAAATAAAAAATAAAATGTATACTCACCTTTCCGCTGAAGCCGGAGTTCAGCCGCATCTGGCCGGCAGTTCTCCTGAACTGCTTTCTGTAGTATTCAGCAGGTGGGGATTTAACATCCCCGGCTGCTGAATGAGTTGCCTCTGATTGGTCACAGCCTCACCAATCAGAGGCAGCTCTCACTCACCCATTCATGAATTCATGAATGGGTGAGTGAGTGCTGCCTCTGATTGGCTCAGCGCAGGGACTGTATAGCCGGCTCCATTGAATTCAATGGTCAGTGCTCGTTTAATCGAGACGAGTACCGTGTGGTGCTCGTCTCGAGTAACGAGCACCTCGAGCACCCTAATACTCGAATGAGCATCAAGCTCGGACGAGTATGCTCGCTCATCTCTAATCATAAACCATCGTTTTTGGTTTGACCCTACGCCCCACACCCCCAAACTTTGATTTTTTTGCTGTTGATTCTGAGTGGGTGCGGACATAGTCCATACTCTCCTGCCCAATGGCAAAATGCTACCAATTGTTTTTTTAATCTCATCCTCATGTTGACGATGAAGATTTTCTGTGTTCCCCCATATTCCATCCCCGAACCATTCGCCTCAAACCAACCCACACATTGCCTAATGAGTAATTTACACATCGGCTCTTACAATGGTAAAGGCATTAATGTTCCACAAAAGAGATCCCAGATCTACATTATTTAGAATCTTAAAAAAAACAACAGACGTGGCTTTTCTACAAGAAACACACCTTAAGAAATGCTGCACTCCTTTATCCAAGAATAAAACATTCACCAAATGGTATAACGCCTCTTCTCTGCTCAAAAGACACAGAGGCGCTCACCTTAACCAAAAATCTTCAGTTTCAATTTTTAAATGTACAACCGGACCCAGAGGGACGCCATATATTTCTTAAAGGCACGATCCAGGAGTAACATAGACATTTGTCAATAACTATGCCCCAAATAAGAACCAAGCAAGGTTTTTCCTCAAAATCTTCAACCAATTAGAAACATTCAAAAGTCGGTTAATAATAGGAGGAGACTTTAACCCCTTGAGTGTTGGGTTTCTTATCACTGTGTCAGACCCACCAGGGCAGGTGTTTTAAATGGGCCAATCATTTAATTTCAACTAATTTTGCAGTCGCGTTCCAAGAGCCATAACTTTTTCATTTTTCCATTGACACGGCTGTATGAGGGCTTGTTTTTTGCGGGACAAGTTGTACTTTTTGATGGCATTATTTTTGGGTATATATAATGTATTGCATAACTTTTGTAAAAAAATTTGAAAGGAGATTGGGGGAAAAAAAGTTCTGCCATTTGTTTTTTAGATTTCATTTTTACGGCTTTCAGTGTGCAGAATAAATAGTGTGATAACATTATTCTCTGAGTCAACATGATTCCGGCGATACCAAGTTTATACCGTTTTTTTATGTTTTGCTATTTTTGTAAATTTTTAAAACATTTTTTTTTCTTAAAGGTTTGCTTTTGTGTCGCCACATTCCAAGAGCCGCATTAATTTTATTTTTCCATTGCCAGAGCTCTAGAAGGCCTTGTTTTTTGCGGGATGAACTCAAGTCTTGATTTATCAAATTTTTAGGAACATGTAAAATTTTGATCGCTTTTTATTCAATTTTTTTCTAGGGGCAAGATTAACAAAATCTGTAATTATTGGATGTTTTTTATTTTTATTTTTCACTGCATTCTCTGAGCAGTATAAATAATATATTAAAGTCATTCTACAGGCCACTGCATTCAAAGACTCCTAGCATTTAAATGTTTTTTATCAACAGAGATGTGTAAGGCTTTTTAGTTTGCGGGATGAGTTGTACTTTTTATTAATACCATTTATTATTCTGTGCAGAATTTTGATCACTTTCTATTCCACCACATTTTAAATTTTTTTTAATACTGTGCACCCTGCAGATTAACCTCTTCCGGCTCCGGGGGGGGGGGGGGGGGGCGTACATTTACGTCCTGCAGCGTCGGGGTATGTATAAAGCGCAACCTCTCTTCATACAGTGCGGGCGTCAGCTGTTTATTACAGGTGACACCCGTGGGAAATAACTGCAATTACGTCATACTGCGGAAGCAATTAAAGCACCACTAGTTTTGGTCCCCCAGGAGGCTTAAAAGAACAAATGAACAAGAAAAAATGAACTCAATAAAGTGCTTTTTTTTTTTGCAAAAAAAAAAGTAATAAACGTTTAAATCACCCCCCTTTTGCCAAATCTATAATAAAAACATCTAAATCATAAAAGAAAAACACACATTTGGTATTGCGGCATCCGTAAAAGTCCGATCTATTAAAGTAGTGCATTATTTACCCTACATGGTGAACGTAGTCCGGAAAAAAAAATAAAGAATGCCAAAAATGCATTTTTTTCAGTCACCCTGTTTCCCAGAAAAAATGCAATAAAAAGCGATCAAAAAGTCGTATATATTCCGAATTGGTACTAATGTAAACTACAGGACATCCCACAAATAATGAGCCCTTGCCGATAAAGAAAAGTTATTGCACGCAGAAGTACAAGTACTATAGCAAAAAAAAAAAACTATACAAGCTTGGTATCGCAGAAATCGTACTGACCCATAGACTAAAGTTATCATGTCATTTTTATGGCAATTTGTGTACCGTAGAAACAAAACGCAATGAAAGATGGCGGAATGTGATTTTGTTTTTTCATTTTACTTCACTTAGAATTTTGTGAAAGTTTTTTAGTACATTATATGGTATATTAAGTACCACCACTGAAAAATACAACTTGTTCCACAAAAAGCAAGCCCTCATGCAGAGACATCGATGAGTAAATAAAGCAGTTATGTTTTTTAAAAGGGGGGAGGAAAAAACGAAAAGGCGAAAAAAAGGGCCGCATCATTAAGGGGTTAAATAATGTACTAACTTCCTTCTCTGGGTCATTATGAATACAGGGATACCACATGTGTAATTTTGTTTTTAATTTTTTACAAAGTAAAGGGAGAAAGGTGTTTTTATTTTCCTTTTTTTACTCTTTTTTTTTTTTTTTTTTTTACTGTTTAAAATTTTGGTCCTCTGATAGAGGGAGCCCCCACTCTCTGTCAGCCCTTTACATGCTGCAGTCGCATAGACTGCGGCATGTAGAGTGTTAACACAGCAGAGATCGGAGGTTTTCTCCATTTTCTGCTGTGTAAGAGCTGGTGCCCAGCTAACCTCTGACAGACGATCACCAGCTCTCCCTGCCACAGGGACCATTGGCTAGCTTCTGACAAGCTGGTGGTTTCTGTGGCAACCTGTAAACAAAGCAGTGCAGAAGATTAAAAAAAGAAGCGGTAAGCTTCCGGCAGATCGGTAATATCTTTCTGCTTCTTTTTTTAAAGTCCTGCACAGTTCTCTGTCAGTCTGTGCAGGTAGAGCACAATGCCACAGCATATGGCATTGAGCTGTACAGGTCCCACAGTAAAACAACGCCCGGAAATCTTCCAGGCTATATCACTATGGGCAGTGGAGCTCATCCAGGAAAATTTCCGGGCATACCACTGAAGGTGTTAATGCATCCTTACAACCATTGATCGATACGTCTAATGGCACATCATCAATATCCTATCTTCATTTAAAGAAAATAAAAATATTATTCTCAGAGCCAAGTTTGGTCGACCCCTGGAGGATACATAATCCCTCCACTAAGGACTTCTCCCTCTGCTCCCTGGTGCATAATACTCTATATACCCCATCACTTACTCAGCACGGTGACCAAAGTCATTATATGGCTCAATACTCTTCTCACACCATGCCCCCTTCTCTATAGAAATAGAACTTCAAACCAAAAAAAAAAACACCCAATAAACTGGATATTAAATGATAGTCTTCTCCAAAACAAAGACGTCATCACTACCATCAACCAAAACATCCAGATGTACTTTAAAGATAATGCAAGTTACCACACAAAACCAGCAATTCTTTGGGAAGCCCATAAGGCGCTAATAAGAGGCCTTCTAATAAAGATAGGTTCGAGAAAGAAAGAAGAGAAGGAGGAAGCTGACCTTATTGAACAAATTAAAAAATTTGAACTACAGCACAAAAAAACAACTACATGCCTTATAGAAAAATAACTCTTTGACTTGCGTCTAAACTAGGGAATCGCTAAATATAAAGACTGAAAAATACCTTTTTTTATGCAAAATTCAAGCATTATGCCTTATCAGACAAATGCGCAAAAATATTAGCCTCTCTGATCAAAAAACAAAACATTAAAATGTTCATCACTGAAATAAAAAAAAAGACCAACTTCACTAAACAACAGATGAAATAGCCAAGATATTCAGCGCTTACTACTCTGACTCTATAATATTCATAAGCAAAATGCTATAGACCAGTGTTAGTGAACCTATAGCACACGTGCCAGATGTGGCACACAGAGCCCTCCTTCCTGGCACACGTGCCGGCAGCTGCTCACCACGGTAGTGAATACAGCCCGG